>NW_010131809.1:0-22169 GCF_000699245.1 Pterocles gutturalis | reverse complement strand
CTGACCGGCCTGCACGGCTTCATCTTCTACTTCCTGGCTTCCGTCCTCCTCTCCATGCTCCTGGTGTTAAAAGCTGGACGGCGATGGAATAAGTACTTTAAATCCCGAAGGCCACTTTTCACGGGGGGGCTTATAGGAGGGCTCTTCACATACGTCCTGTTCTGGACTTTCCTGTACGGCATGGTTCATGTCTACTAACACACCTAGGAGCCACGTTAGCTGTGGTGGTTTCTGATGAAGCAGGAGGACTGTTGCCAAAAATCACCTACCCAACTAGGCCAGCTTACCTTTTAAACTGTTGTTCATCGCTTGTATTGTTCATACTGTCAGTAAATTATGTCCGCGTACCAATGAGGCGGTAGCACTGTTCTAATTAAACTGAATGTGAAACACCACTTGGCTGCCTCCCATGAATATTTGTTTGATGGTTAAGGAATAACTCCTGTCCCTAAGTGCAGGCACAGCCCTGGGTTTTGGTTAGTGCAGTCCCTTGTATCCTTTGTGGTTTGGGTAGGACACACAAATTACAATCCCTTCTAGATGTGCTGCTGTCCCTGCACACACATACTGAAGAAAGCAGCGTATAACGCAGCACTCGGAAAAAATAATCCACTGACACAAGGAAATACTGCACAGTAGCGTGTAATTAAATGTATGTAAAGGTTTGGTACAGAAATGTGAGTTGCTAGTGCAAACGTTACGCACATGTTATCAATAAATGACATTGTCATGGATACTCTTCGCTGGCGCAATATGAAGTCACTAAGTAATGCTCTCACAAGTCAAACGCTTTGCTCCTTTTTAGTACCGTTGTGGCCAGTGAAACACAACAACCCAGCGCAGTGTCCTGCTACCCGCTAGCTCAGTCTGTACCGAGCACCCTTGTAAGGCAGTTGGCATTTTCTGGAATTGAACTGTGTGCTGTGTGATTCTGTACGGCGCTGGCAGAAATGGAAACTGCGATCACCGACTGTACAGGTAATATCTTTGCTATAGACCTGCTTGTGCAAATGGAGTGTTTAGGGACTTTCATTTGAACATAGCAGTCAAACTTTTGTACAACAACTAGATTTTGTCATGTCTTTCTAGAAGCCACGCTGCTCCATCTGGTTAACGCTGTTCTTCACCACAACAAGAAGAGATTCCGTTTATATGTTGTACAAATATTTTTGCAACACAATGTTCTGTATTTAAAAATATTTTACAGAAAAACCCACTTCTGGTGAAACGCAGGGTTATACAAAAGGTAGATTTGATACTATACGCATTACCTCAGTGGTGGTTCCTGGTGAGGGAAAAACAGGATCAGGGTTTGAATTCCCTCAGCAGGGCAGGCTTTGACAGATTCATGCCATCAGAAGACAACTGGCACGTGCTACCCCATGAACGGGTATGTTTTATACATCTGTACTATTCACGTACTTTCTAAACTCTCAAATGGCTTACTTAGCTGATGTATCACAAAGAGAAAGTGGTGTGTGCCACGTGAACAACAGACGTTACAGAAGAGTCTCAGAGAACAGTGCCCTAAGGTGACAAATTTTATTGCTGTACATTAAATAAAAGGAGGGGGGAAAAAAGCTCAAAGAAATAAGCTCCTAAGATGGAACCTGGTTATGTTTCACCAACAGCAACGGTGGTGAGAATTCTGTTAAACAGATTGTATAAAGAAGGGAAATATTCTAGCGAATTGTGGGCGCCTGAAGACTTGAGGGGATAGCTTTGGTCATATAACATGGGGATGTTGTTTGTCAAGGTGAAAGAGCTTTACATGTTATCATGAGCTACTTGGTCTCCAGGAGTTGTGCCTTGGCCTGATGTCACATGTGGGGTTCACTGTGTATTTCGCCCTGCAGAAATGATTTAAACAGATTTAAGCTCTGACAGTGGAAGGCCTGTGCTGTTTTACTGGCATGTCAGTTACACCCACGTTAACTCCTGTTTGCCTAGAGGAGAGATTTTGGCACAAAGAGAGGAGGCTTTGGGTGCGATTATAGCATCAGAGGTCCACAGCTTATCCTAAACTATTTCAAGTCCACTGTTTAATTCTATTTTCTAGCTACACATTTGACCCAATAATTACTTGTATCTGCACAGAAGCAGGGGGAGTGACTGGACTGGGTAGGATTTGCTGTCGGTGACTGGCTTTGGAGTTTGCCACTGCTAACGAAGCTGAGTTTAATTTAGAATCAGTGTGTACCTTGGAGTAACCACCTCAGAGATGTTAAAGCAAAGGTGAGTGCAGCTTGCCATTCCCATGTGTGATATCACTCCTCACAGCAGCTCTGTGACCCCACCCTCGCTAGGGCTGTCCTGGCAGGAGGTAAGGGTGCTGCACCAGGGGTCCTTTAAATCTCGATATTCCAAGAGTGCACAGAAACAATCTTTATCATGACAACTCCTGATCGATGGCACCCTGGCAGCATTTACAGAACACTGATCAGTTTGCATCAAGCCACGGTGTGGAAACTTCAAAGGAGGCAGGAATATTTATTCACCTGCTGTCTTCAGGAGCTGAGTCGGCTCCTGGCAGCTCAAGCAAATGCAAACTTTAAATGTACACAATGACATCGCATAAGCACTTCTCTGAGATCAGTTACATCCCCACATGAGCATAAATTCACAAAATGGGCTGCAATGAGACATTTCTCTATTGAGAAACAAAGACGCACTCGTAGTTCATGGAAGTTACCAGGGTGCTGAAGTAGCAGACATCAGTCTTCTAAATTTTCCTCCTTTTGGTTTGTTTGGAAGAACCTGGCGAAATCTGTTTTACCCAACAACTCCCTTTTTCAATCTCTGCAGTACAGGTCATGGTACTATGAAAACAGCAGCAGCATTAAGCCCCCATCCAGATCTCTCCCCACCATGGGCAACTGGTGAGTGATGCAGAAAGGACGATCCCGAGCAAATCAGCCACTCAGCAAAGGGGGGAGAACCTGAAACCATCTCCGTGCAGGTACTCCCAGTGCCACATTGCTTTTCAGTGCGTTAAACCCCTTTTCCCCCCAGCGTCAACCACAAAACCATCTGTCCCTGCCTTGCTTCAAAATATTCCTGCCTGCTGTTACCTGGTCCGTGCTCTGAAATGCCAATTCTCTCGGCCAACTGCCAACCGAGATGGTGGGTAGCAGGGGAGGGAGCTGGGACCCAGCCCTGGCTGAACCGTTCAGCACCGCGGCAGGACCTTCTCCTGCTGTTCCTGAGATGAGCACAGCACCTTGCTGCAGCAGTTGAAGGCTTTTCCTGCAGGAGCACTGTTCCTAGCCCTAAAGGTTCCACACACAGAGCAGTAAGAGCAGCCGCCCCCACTGACACAGGCGCACTCAGCACGGGCGTTGCAGGATAATGAGCCCCTCTCCCCAGGCTCCAGGAGCTGCTGAAATGCTGCATTTCCTGGCACTTCCCGACACGACACGAGCAGTCCTGCTGCTTTGCATCTAATATCCTGCACGTAACACAAGTGAGAGCTGGAAGTGGTGGCTGCAAGCCGGTGGAGCAGGAGACAGGTGGAATCCCAGCCTCAGCCCTCAGGGTGCCAGCGGTGCCTCCCGTCGCGGCTCTTTCGCACACGGAAGCGAAGCACAGCCACAGGATAACGCTGCCTATTGGCGCAGGTACAGATATATCTATCAACAATATAAAAACATTTGTTTGGTGCCTTCTTTTTCCTTTTATAAAATCCTTTTATAAATCCATAGTGACAACACACTGTTGCAAGCTCGGGTTACCAGAGAACATCTCAGGGAAGGAAGGGTGTTCTTTCAAGGACTTTTTCCCTCTGGGAATCCCGATGACAGACAATAGACCTGATCTGGGGCATCTCCACCTCCCAGTCCTGGTGTGATTTTGCCCTGGGTGGTTTTCCTGGAACATGAGTCCAGCTGGCAGAGCCATCGCTGTGCCTAGAGCCCACCGAGCTGGTCAGGGCTCTGGTTCCCGTTCAGCGTAGGGCTAGATAACGATTTCCTGGAGCTGGACCTGAGGAAAGAAGCACAGGTAACAGCGAAGGCAGGCTGTTTCTGCTTCAAGAAGCTCTGTGGGCAAGAGGTTCCCAGCTAGGCCTGTCACACAAAGGCCATCACCCTCCGCACAGCTAAAGCCCCAGTTCTCAGTTTCATGAGGTTCTGGCGCTCTTGGAGCTGTCCCAATTTCACCCTCGGTCATTACGGACCGACAGTGCAAGGCCATCGATAGCCCAACCATCACACTGCAGCTTCCTGTGCTCCCCAGCTAACTGCAGCAACGAATTACAGAGGGAGGGAGGAACTTGGCTAAACTCCTTTGGAGGAATATAATTTCCTGGTATTGCCCTTTGTTTGCCATTAATGTTTGCTGTGTTCCCGTATCTCCTTCTGTTTCTATTAGTCATAACAATAAAGCCAGTATGTCGAAAGACAAAAGCCAAGCCCACTTACTTTACTTCCTCATACTTTTTGCCTCGATAGAAGTTACTCTTTTTAATCAGATAGAGCAGCACCAGGTCACAAAAGAAAGCTCCCTGCAAAGAGAAAGAGCTTGGGTTTTATCTCGAGAGCAGAAGAGGAAGTGTTCTGATGTAGTTAGCAATGAGCATTAATTAAAGAAGAATAACTTGTAGGAGCTGTATTTTCCTTCACGCTCCATGTAATCTTAGGGGTATTCAGACTACAAGGTGTATTAGCAAATGCCTTTAAGACAGGGCACAGACACACACCGGGCTGAGCAGTCAGAGTAGCAAAAACTCTACTGGAGAAGTTACAAACCAACCATCCACCTTACCTTCATAAAAGCTAAATGAGGGATCTGGGTCCCAAGACTTTAAGAAGATACATTCACTTACCGCTCCCATGAGAGCAAGCCCCGAACCGATATTGATTATGGTGGGAATGATGTTAAATTTCCCTGCCTAAAAGAAAGAGAAGACATGAAGTACTTGGTGAAAGAACAACCCAGGAAACAAGCATACAGGTGTGGTATTGCACGGGGGGAGCTGCTAGTGTCCACGTTTCATTAGCAACAGGCACAGCCACAAGATCTGCAGTGAACGAGGCTAAAGGCTGGCGTGTGTCTGGGATCCAGCTGTCCGTGGCTGCATTTCTGAGCTTGCGTCACTCCTGGATTAGGCTTCTTTATCTGGAGTGCATACACATGGAAAACAAGTCTCTGGGGCATAGTTACTTCTGTCAGAACCAGTTTTTAGGTAGAAGAGATGCAGACTCATCTGCACTCCAGGTCAGCTCCTTTCCTATGTAGAGTCAGCTCCACATGGCTGAATGGCAAAAGCCCTTCCTACAACCGGCCAGAGAGGCTGTTCTCATCCCAGAGCTGCCTTCCCACTGAGAGATGTCCCCCCACCTTATTTTCTCTCCAGGCTCTGAAACATTCCTGGGACCTCACCTTGCCATTCACCATCACATCAAAGCGGATCCCATACGCTTTAATGAGCGTCCGGTAGTCGACCCCCTCAGCATCTCGGTAATATTTGGCAAACCTGGAATGCAACAATACTGATGTTAACTCCATAATCTGCCCCCCACACACAGGAACACATCTGAATTCACCTACTGCTTCAAACAGATCTATTCCCCTATCAAAACCAGCTTTAACCTGCCCTGAGCATGACTCCCTCCCTCCGCCGGAGCGGTGTGCTTGGCTGGGGCAGCGCCTGGCACAGTCCGATCTGGTCCTGCTTCCCTGCCCACCTCCAGTGCCTGCATGTGAAACCAGCTCAGCCCGACTGCACTGCTGCATCGTATTGTCCTCGTTACTCACCTGAAGTTGTAGCCAGAAGAAACAGACTTTTCTGCAAACTTGTTATCCAGCCGGCTAAAAGAATAGTGAGGATTACATTCAGAAGGGGCTTTATCAAGATCACAGTTCCATTCAATCTGAATTCCTATCACACCACCCTTAACGAAAGAGAGAGACAGTGTGAGTTTTTTAAGCTCAGTTCAATTAATATGTCTTCAAATTTGTCAGATCCTTGGGCAAGTTTTCCCCAGGCACAAGAACGGCTGCATTTCAGGTCACAGACACAAGCACAATTCTGGACGGGCTGAGTTCACGCTCATGATATGAATCACATTGCTCTATACACAACCCCAGCTTTCCCTGTGCTGGTGTGAGGAGGTTTCTCATCCCAGAACACTGATGTCATTCATTTAAGTCGCTGGAACATACTTAAATGGAAAAGAGGCTCTTTTACGCAGGGATGAGGTTCACAAGTGCAGAAGCCAGCACAAAGCCTGCACTCTTCTTCCCCTGTGCTTCCCGGGATGCCTGGGACTGGCTCCATCTTCCCCCTGGGCTACACACCCCAGGTCGCAGCCCGTTTGGTGCACAGCCCCAGCACTCCACGCAGAAACGTGTCCGTTCCCCGTAGGGGAAGCCTCACGGGATGTTCTCTGAGCAGGGGGAGCTCCACTGGCCTTTCAGAGCTCTGGGTTCAAACCGATGGCGCAGCAGTGTTGAAATTAAACAAAGAAACTGCTGTCAGAGCAGTGGTTTGGGCAGCCCTGAATAACAGATCACTGACCCGACCTTCCCTTCCAGAGGATGCACATCGCCCTGCCTCCCATTCCCTGGGTCAGGATAAATCCGACCAGCTTGACTGTAAGCACCAGCACCTCTCCACTGCTCCCCGGACAGGACGCAGACCCCTGGGCAGTCACCAGTGGCTCTCCCCACGGCCACCCAGCTGGAAGCTCCTACCTCCAAGGCCATTTCCTGGAAGTCGCTCCCAGCCCACTGGACGATGTTCCCCAGGAGGAAGATGGGGCAGTAGGGATGCTCTGCGCTGTAGCGGCAGCTCTTCAGGTAGGACTCGTTGTCGGTTGCCAGCACATTCATCCTGCATGCAGGGAAGAGCAAAATCTACCTTGTCTCCCTCTCTGCTTGCCTACACAGCCTCTGCCACCGAGTCTGCAGAGACAAGGGACCTCTCCAACACCCCTCGTGCACAACAGAATCAGCACCTTGCCACCAGCCTGGCCGCCCTGCGAGCCTCTCCGCTGCTGGCCCGGGGAAGGCAGGCTGCTCACACAGAAATGACCTCCAGGCCAGACAGGGACTAGCCCAGCTGACTCTGGGCTCAAGGAAGGACTCGCGTGGAGCAGGTTGCCAGGGTGCTCCAGGGCCACTTAGTTTTTGCAAGGAAAAAAAATATGCTAGAAATGTCTAGCTGAGCTTGTCAGAATAGCGAGATCACGCCCCTTTCTACACTTCTTTCTTTAATTCACATTGGAGCCAGAGCTGCAGCAGCAAATATTTTAACTCTGCATTTTCCCAGCCTTGTCCAGGGCTCACCCAGCCTCATCCCAAGTGCTCTCCGAGAAGCTCCAAGCCCTCATTATCTCCTGGTTCCCACACAGCCTGAAGCTGAAGGCCTACCCCTGCACCTTAGAAGAGAGAACATCCGTCTCCCCACCCCAGCCCTCAGGCAGGAGAAGGACAGTGGAGCAAACCCAGGTCACTGGTTCTGCAATGGGGAGGACAAAAGGATGTCCAAGCACTTACTTGGAGAACTTAAACTTGGGGAAGCGGATTGAGTTCTTGATGTAGACAGTGAAGTTTTCTGCACTGGCCAGAAGTGGTTTCCTGGAAGAGAAGGGTTTGTTTTCTGTTTTACGCTTGTACCCTGCCCACACGCTAAGACCTGAATTGCTGTTTCAGAAATGGCCAAGTTCCATCCGCGGTGTCGGGCAGGCCATGCCACCTTCCCCATGCTGCCAGCAAGGAGTTGGTGAGGAGCGTGCAGGGTGAGGGGAAGCTCTGGGAGCTGGACACAGCCCTGGGACAACCCGAGAGCCAAGCTGGGGAGGAGCCGGGGGCCAGTCGTGCCAGGGGCCATGCAGAGCTCCCTCCTGCACTCAACAGCCAACATTCCCGCAAGCGTCCGAGCAGAGGGAACCCAGAAACTGCCCTGAGTGACACACAAGCCAAGCAACTCGAGCTTGGAAACAGCACAGGATGGCCACGTACTTGGGCTTGGATCTTTTCTCCACTGGGCACCAGGCCAGTATCTCACAAGTCCCTCTGAGACTGTCCCTGTCTCTCAAACAACGGCCAGTCTTAACCCCTGCAGCACAGACAGCACAGAAAAGGTCACAGGGAGCAGCCACCTCCTCTCCTCGCCTACAGGGCACACAGAATTCAGACATGTCTCAGTGCCACCCCAAGCCCTCCTCCCTGCTGTGAAAGGGCCTCAGCTGGAACCACCACGCTCTTGTTGCTTCTCCAAGCGGCCCCGGGTGCTCACAGCCACCACAGAGCTGTCAGCAAGGCAGCAATCTTAATAAAAGGTAATAAAGAAAAGAAAGCCCTTGCTGCTCTCCGTCATCAGAGGTCTCTGGGGTTGTAACCAGGCTGATGCCTCGGAAGGAACCTGTCTCTACCAGACGCGGCACAGGAGGAGGGACCGTCCCTTACCGTTGCCAGCCACCACCGCTTCCCTGGCCGGGCAGTCCGCGTCCTCGTAGCACAGGGCATCGGGAATGCTGTCACTCTGCAAAGTGGAAGAGGACAGAAGTGAGACCTGTGACAGGACACGAGACGCAGAGGGGTGAGAAAGTGCTGCTGATGTGGGGCGAATCCTCTATAGGATGGTGAACACTAGAAATGCACAGTTGAAGCGGTAACTGCAGGTAACAGCATCACACCCCCAGCAACGCGACGTCCTGCATTTGGGCTCTGCTCAATCTGGAGAGGGACAGGCTGTGGAAAAACCCAGACATCACCTACCACTCACCAAAACCACGCAGGAGACCACAGTACTTCACCTTCAGAGAGAATCCTAACCCTTGATTTAACCTATAAACTCTCCGAGCTCAAAGTCACCCTTCTCTCAGCTGCACTCCGGGTTCGTGCAGCCACTAGAGGACAGCCGCATCCTGAACAAACAAGCCGTGCTCTCAGCCTGGGCTGCCCCTCTGCTCATCATATGGAAAATTAATCCCCGCTACATGGAGACAACACTCCCTGCACAGCCAGAGTCCTCCACCCCTAGGCTCCAGCCCATTCTGAACCATGTCCCCACATGTCACCATGACATGGAAAGACCTCACGCCTCTGGCCTGTAAGGAGCATTCTGGAAGGTACCAAGCACTCTGCCGTGTCCTGAAGGTGATGAAAGCCTGAACATTCAGCCCGTCCCAGGATGGGGCTCTTAGGAAGTCTCCTCTCCCCGTAACTAGACTGAGTCACCTCAAAGTTCTTTTCCCATGGCCTTTTCTGACCCTGAGCAATCACTGCTCCATCTCATCTCCAGCTGGGCAGATGTCCAACACCTTCAACTAAAGCCAGCAAGGCTCTACATGATCAGTGTCTCTGGAAATGAAGACAGCTGAACCTCCCAGGTTTGCAGTAACCAGTCTGATTTTCCCAACTGAGATATCACACTACAGAGAAAAACCTTTCGCCTGTCATCCTTCCCGTGTTCATTGCTCCCCAGGTGTCCTCTGTCAGTTCTTACCCCTGGTTTTGTGGGGGTCTGGGGGCCAAGGGGCTCAGTTCTTCCTACCTCAGGACATGTGGCTTGCCTCTGGTTTGGGGTCACAATCAGATTCGTCATGACAAAGAAGACGCTTTCACCCTAGAATAAAAAAAAGTAAGGCAGGAAGAGTTAGAAAACCTGTTCTGCTCATAAAAGTACCTGTTACAAGGAGGATGCAGTTCTCTGCAGAACAGTAACACCTTCCTCTCTCCTGATGCTTCTCAGGCTGAGATACACCAGCACCTTCGGCTGGATATTTGGTTGGATGAGGCTGGAGAGTCTCTGTGGCTTAGGGGGTTCTGCTTCAGAGACTGCGGGAATTTGGGGAGCAGGACTGCTGAGCCTCACCTCGCTGGCTGCTCGGCAAACACTTGTCCCCCCTTTTCCATAGGGACACGGTGTCTGATCGGGGATGAGAGGCCCCAGCCCACTGCCGAGCTCTCAGCTGTGTTTGCTCTCAGCCAGGGTCAGGCTGGCCGCCCTGGCTGCGCTAGTACAAGCCCGAGCGGACAAAGCAAGGCAGCAGGGCACAGCGCAGGAGCAGGTTTGGTGCAACACTGTGGACATGCGATAAAACAAAACAGAGGACTTCTAGCATGGCTGTGACAGAGAGAATGCAGATCCCTTTATTAAGCCATTGATATGACTGTCTGAGACTTGGCTGCAATTTCATCCCTAAAATCCTGATCTCTGGCAGTGTGGTGTTTCCTCGGTATTTAGGCAAAGCCACATTATGACTCGTTCTGCAACCTTCCTTTCTCCGCACATTTACAGCTTCTATTGGGTCCCTTCCCCACATTCAGCAAAACGCTGCAACAGTTAACTTCTCCCCTGAATGGTTTCCCCTTCACAACCACCCACCAAAGGAAACCACAGGAAAAACACCGCTGAAGACAGTTGCACAGTCAGCAAGAGGGGAGGGAAAGCAGCGTCCCTGGCACTGGAAGCTGGTGTGCCACTCAGCACACTGTGCAGTAACAGGAACACAGAGTGACGGGAGAAACGTCTGACAAGTTAAAACACCAGTCAGTGTCACCGCCTCATTCCTGGGTGCGCACACCAGCCACCTGCTGAGCGTCCCAGGGCTCCACGCAGCTCGAACACGAGGCACGGCGAGCCCGCTGCCTGCCCTTCCTGCTGCACAGCGAGCGATGGGCTGAAACCGACAGCCTGCAGCGAGGCTTGGATGGGAACTGGTGGAGATGCAGAGCACAGATCCGCGGGTCTGAGTAAACACAGGCTGCAGCAGGAGGAAGGTGAAGTTTCATTCTTACGTACAGCCAAGTAAATTGTTCAAGTTACAGCTTTCTGCCCCGTCAGCACAGGACCTTGGCTTTCCCCTTACACCTCTCCATGCACACGTGGTGACACTGGCAGGGAAAAGGACACTAATGGCGCTTGGCAAGCACAGCTGTGCAAGTTCCACCCTGGAGCCCAGCCACATCTGCTGCCACCTTTTCCCCTTGTGCATCTCACTCTGTTGGAGTCCAGGAAGCAGCAAGGCAGGGTTAGCCAGACACACTGCAAGCAACCCTCATCACTCCAATTGCACCACGGTTTCTTCCCATCTCCCACCCTCCCTGGGCTGCCCCGGGCGTGCCTGCCCAGGAACGGAGGCAAGCGGGCGCTTTGCTCAGCTGAGCATTCCCACTGAAATCCACAGGACCTAGAATCACAGAAACATAGAATCCCAGAATGGTTCGGGTTGGAAGGGACCTTAAAGCCCATCCAGTCCCACCCCCTGCAGCGGGGTGATGCCAACCTGTGGAGGGATGACGTAGTCTGCAACATCCCACAGCCTCTCCCCCAGCTCCGAGGTGTTGGTGAAGGCTACCCCCTTCAGCTTGGTGATGACAGAGCTCTGGAGGGATGTGTCCGTGTCCTGGTAGCCTTTCTTGACAACAAACACCCACCTGCAACAACACAGCAGGCAGTGGGGTCAGGGAACAACTTAGCCAGAGAAGGTTTACGCCGAGGCCAAACACCATTCAAAGGCAATCCAAACATGCCAACGACACCAAGCCCTCTGCAACTATTACTACAAATTAGAATAAACTCTTTGACACAAGCTGTGCTTATCTACAGCACTGGAGAAAAAGTCAGGACCAAGACCCCACATGTAGGGAGAGGTGCAATAACTGGTCACAGGGTAAAAACCCAAACCTGCCACCTCCCTGTCCTGTGCTATGCTCAGTAACCCTGGTGGAAATAGGGGAGGGCAGTGCTCTGTGTTCCTGAAGATGAAAAATAATGTAAGCTTTTGCAAGTGGCAGTGAAGACTGTAGCTGGTTTCACAAGCACATGACTTGCTCCCTTTTTAGCAGCTTGCCATTGGGCTACCAGTCCAGCAACTCCAGATGCCACTCCTGCAGGTGAACTGATCATTGCTAAAAGAAAGCTGTAGGGAATATTCTCAGCTGGATACGGGATCTTTTGTAAGCCAGTACGATGGTAACAACCTGACTGCACCCTGGCCTCTGCGCTGGGCTTCAGGCTTCTCGCTGGCACACCTGCAGAGCTGCGTCCTTGCTAAGCAGCCCAGGGAAAGGTTTTGCTTACTCCTTCCCTCTGGAAGCACCAAGAGCTCCATATCCATGGGTGAAAACCTCTCTGGGTCAAATAAAATGCCTCCAGCTTCTTCACAATACTGCAAAGCCAACTGCCAAGAACACAAGTCACCCAGACCGTTGGAGAAGGCAAGGGGGCCGGGGCAGGTTTTGGGGAGGGATGCAGGCGGCGTTTGCTGGCGCAGCTCCCGTTGCAGCGCCCTGACCTGGAGAGCGCTGTTCCCTGCAGGGAGGGAAACGGCCATCTCGGGCTGAGGAGCACCGACAGATGCTGCCCTTTCCCTGCTGCTTGTGAAAAACCTGAATAATAACACTCCCCACCCCTGTGAAGTTTCCTACTTTCCCGTTTTTCCCCAGAATGCTGTTTTTCTCTCCCAGGAGGGCTCAAAAGCAGACGCTCACATTTTCCGCAGTGAACTGGGGAAGCAACGGCAGCTACACGGAAGAAACGATCCAGAGGGGTTTGACGACCACAACCCCGAGCCAGCCTCTGGACAGGTATGGGTACAGAATCAGGCAGCCGGACATCAGACAAACGCTAACGACCCCTGTGAGAAGCTGTGAGCCCCCAGCCGCACTGGAGCTGCTGCAGGCATCCTCAGTGATGGGCCAAAGGTCTGCAGAGGCAATAGCTGCCCAGGGAAGAAAATAGCCTGTATGGCCCCAACAGCCTCCGAACACTCACCGTCACTGGTCATGCTGTATCCTCCTTGGACAGAGGATGTGTCCTCAGCAATGTTATCTACAGGATTCCTCCTTTAACATCTCCTACATGCCAGACTGCTGAGACTTCATCTCTGCCCTGCTAACTGAAGCCGGCTCTGGAACTGTACACCTTTCTATTAATAACCCAGCATGTAAAATGACTCTGCTATATTTAATCAGTGAAAACACGAGGGGTGAGAAAGGTGAGGGGGCACAGAAGCACAGACAGTGAGGGTGAAGACTTATGAATCACATTCTAAAAAAGCCTGAAACTCGGGAAGCAATGGCACAGGCATCACATAGGCTGGGCAGTCCCAGGTCTGAGCCTGCAAGCTGCCAGGAGTGTTCCTGTGTTCATTACGTGTCCGTGTGATCAGCCCCTTGCAGAACGGGGCTTTTTCTGAGAGGTGCTCTAGCTGTCTCCATGCCAACTCGCCCTGCTCTGAAATAAATGCAAGGCAGCTGACTTTCCCGCTGCCTCAGCCTCCACAATCCTGGCTGCTGCAGCACACTCCGGTAAAGAAACCCACCCCTTTGTGCTTGGTTCCCTCCTATTTAAACCTGAGTAAGTCAGCAGCCGTGCAGGTAACCCAGGTTTGTCCCAAGGCTCAGCAACCGTCTCTATAAATGCTGCTGTTTCTAATGAGCCAGGACTTAAGCTTTGGCTTCATTCCCACCAAATACAGAAATAAAGGCGTAAATAATGCAGTACAAAGCCATAGTGCCATTTGATCTATTTTTAACCCTACATTAATCTGGAAGGTAGAGCTGAATCTAGCAATCCCTAGCAGGTGAAAAATCAGATATAAGCCTATTAGACATTACAAAACCCAGCTGTATAAACGAGTGTAACTATCTGCATTAACATCATAAGGCAGAGCAAGCTGTCGCTGTACGCAGAGTATCCCACGTTAATCCTCCCCACAGCACAGCCAGCAAATGCAACCGCGGCAGGACGCGAGACGCAGGGCGATGCTTACCCCACCAGGTATGCCAGGATGGAGAGCTGCACCACTCGGTAGAGAATCCCCACCTTCTTGTTCTTGGCAATGACGTATTTCTCTGTTTTATAATCAAAAAGCGATAGAAATAACCCCTTCCATGCCACCTGCCCCATGCTCCCGGCGGGCTCCGTGCTGGTGGCTGGAGCGGGCGGCAGCGTTTGCAGCTCGCATCACCCACACGTGCTCTGCATGGAAACCTGACACACCAGCCCCTTCCCAGCCAGCCGCTGATCTCCTCCCTCCCTCCCGTCAGCTGCTCGCTGGCAGCAGCTCTCGGGCTGGAAACCTGCAGCTGCACTAACACGAGTCCTTCCTTAGCTGCTTTCCAGCTAATTCATCCTCTGGGGAAGCCCCCGCCTCGGTTTTGCCGCTGAGCTTCATTCTCTCCCCCACGGTCACTAAATGTTCATAACAAAATACGTTACAGCATGAAGCCATGTTACAGCATGCAAGGTGACAGAGCTACAGTCTCTCGCTGTTAACTATTACAGCTTTTCTTCAGCCTTTACATAATGACAAAGCACCTGGTTAAATTTTTAATTTCTTGAGCATTTGCATGAGCAACGAGAACCAGTTATCCAGAAAGCCTGCCTGGTTACTACATCTGCCCACCAGAAAACCCAACAACTTAAGAAACGAAATAAATTCTGCATGCGGTGAAGGGATCAATCACCGTCACATCTCACTAAACCACGCAGTGAGTGCTGAGCTCACCACCTCCCGATACAGAACACACCGCCCGATGAAATACCAAAGGTAGAGGAGCCGTTTAACCTCACCGGGACAAGAGTTGTCTAGTGCAAGAGATGCCTCCCACTCTAACGGAGGCATTTGCATGTGCAAGGACACAAAATGATCATTACTTCAGCCAAGAAGGATGGATGCTGACTGCTGGCTAAGGGGGGAATGGAACGAGCTCCGAGGTGGAAAATGAAGTGAGCCAGGACCTTCCAGCAGCCTGGCCGAGAGAGCTAACGAACCTCACCACGAGCTGCTCCTTGTCTCTGCCTCCACCATCGCTCCTGCTGCACGTGGAACACCCAAGTTCACGGACAAGCGAAGCATCAGTGGAAACAAGTCAGCCCCTGGTGGTGTATAGGGACCCTCTCCTCCCCATCCCCATCTTCCTTATCTGCCTGGGTGCCTGCGCAGGCTGAAATCAGACCAGGAAACTCGCCAGCAGTTAAACAGCCTGTTGCCTCCTGGCCTGGTTTTACCAAGTGGCACAGACATAGGTCTGCTATGAGTTTTTTGCAATTATTTTCCAGGTCAATTAATGTAAGAAAGGATTTACACAGGTTAGAAAAAAATGTTCCTTAAGAGTGAGAAGTGTTCCTGTTGTGGGTGTGACCTGAAGATGTCAACCAGGTTCGATCACTAAAAAAAGGATGTAAAACGGACACTTTAAAAAAAAATTTTTAGAGCCATCAAGTAGAAGCAGAGTTGCAATAGTTGTTTTTGAATAAAACGCTTCAATTTGTATCAAATGTTCCTCAGCACATTCTGAATGCTGCTCAGGACAGGCTGGATCCATGCTGACAGCAGGGCTGTTTCCATGCTTTTGCAGATATTGTTCCTATCACCTGCTAGTTTTCACAGCCTTATTTTTTTTCTTGCTAGAAATCCATGTCACTGGTGTGTTTCTCAAAGTATCTGTGGGTTGTTCAAACACAAGCAGCCTCCTGCCTGGCGGGGGAGTGAATAACCCAACAAATCTAATCGTCACCAGTTAAAGACAAGAAACCAGTCGTTTCTCTTAGTCCTTTCTCAAGGGACTGAGGTTGGATCTCTTCTGCAAGATCTCTCTCTTCTTGAGTCCAACATTTTGAATTTCCCATGGAAACAACTGGTTCTGCTCCACTCCCACGAGGGCTGTTTGCTCAGCAGGGGATTCTCACAGGGAAGGTTTCTCCTCCGGTACTGAAACCTTCTTTCTTTCTCTCTCCTTTTATTCCTGACACATTACACCTGTAAGGAACTCCTCACACTGCTCTTGGTAATTACTTTCCCATTATCCACACCTAGCAGAGGATCCCAGCTGCCCAGCCTGCCCCTCGCCCACATCTCCCCCCACCTGTTACGCTGCCCCAGAGCTGAGCTCAGCCCAGTCACCAGCCCGAAAACGCCACATAAAGGGACTGCGTAAATAAGGCTTTAGACCCCAGCCCTGCCACCGCGGCGTGTGAAACGCAGCGAGGCCACAGCTGTGTCTCTATGGCACTAGGAACATTTCCAGATCAGCCCAATAGTAAATCACACCCGAAAGAGATGCGCAGACAGCCCTGAGCGGTGCGGCCGCGATTCATGAGCGACTGCTGGAGGGTTTGGGCACTTGTCTTGTTCGCTTCCAGTCCCAAACCATCACCTCCAGGCATTCATCCCCTCAGCGATCCCTACCCCACCCTTTATGGAGTTTATCAAGCGCAACAGAATCCTCGGCTCCCAGACCCAGGGCAGCTGACTCACAGGATGCTGAGACTTTCCTGAAGCGCTGGAAGTGCTCCTGCAGCAAATGCCTGAGCGACGCAGATGCATCATCCCTCAGAAACAGGCGCCAGACCAGCGACCGAAATAGAAAGGAGACAAGTAGCAGAGGATGTAAATAGGAGATAAACTATTTGGCAAGGAAATGAGCAGTGGAAAAGGCAGAGGTCAGCTCTCTCCATTAGTTTTTTTTTCCTCATAGTATCATACTTGTAGGTCAACATCTGAAAAAAAAACCCAAAAGAAGGGGAAGAGCTGAACAGGTTGAAAGAGGGAGTGCTTAAACCACAGCTCACACACACAGACATACGTGGAGACCAGCAACATCAAGCATAAGCTGCTTTCTGAAGACAATGGGTTTGGATGCGAGAACAAAGAAATGTGTGTGCAGCCTGCAGGGAAAACTGCCCCGTTCAGCTCCTCTTCCAGTCCCCACCCCATGGGACTTTACAGTGTAAATAACAAGGAGGTTGCTACTGGCCAATGAAAAATGGACAAAAATCATCCTCAATATTTGCCCTCCTAACCAGCACCCCTAAACACTCAGTCACAATTGAAACCTTTCTCTCAGGAGTTATTAGAAAAAATTCAGCGCCTTTTTTTTTTTTTTGCCTCAAAAGGGAATCTGTGGAAGGAGTTTTTCTGTCATCCACAGGAGCAGCAGAACCTGTCTGCAGGAGTGAGCAATGGAAACGTGCTGAAGTTTCAGAGTGTATTCTCTCTGATTCAGCTCTCATGTCCAGGAGAGCCGTTTTCAGCCTTTGAATGTGTTCCAGGTTGCTCCCCCAAGTCCTGAATGTCCTATACAGCGTGCAGGAGGTCTTGGTACCATTAGCCGGAGCGTTTACCCACTCCTCTTCCCCAGCCCAAGAAGTGAAAGTGCCTGAGGAAGAGGACCAAAGAGAGGGAAGAAAAATACTGCACACCTAATGAAACTAATCCATCACGCCCTGTTCTGTGAGAGTGCTGGCACGGAGTCAGACAACAGAAATCAAATAAAAATGTGCATAAAACATGTCTAGGAGATGGAGTGCGCCGATAGCTGGCAGAGCAGCGTTACGCAGGGCTGTGCTGCCATGTTTTCACCTTCCCAAGTCAGCCAATAAAAGCATCATCGGGGAATGCTAAACCAAGGGCCTGAAAGCTGAACGGTTTTAGTAAAATGTGTGTTCACATTAACCACCGGCTTCAAGGTGGGGCCCTGCTCTGGAATACACCCCACAGATCACTTTGTCTCTTCTTCACCGAGGCGTGAAGCTCGACAGCTCCACGGGAGCTTACCTGCTGCCAGGGGTGAGGAGGCACCTTCATCCCCTCCTTCACCTTCGGCACGGGAACAGCTGGAAAATCTAGACTGAGGCCTCTGCCCTTTCCCACCTGGAATTACCAGCTGGTAACTCTTTCCAGCCATAGGCAAACACACCTGTACCTGCTGCTTGGACTTGACCCCCAGAGGAAGAGGTTTCATGAGCAACCCCCCCTCCCAGCCTGCACGGACCTGGCTGAGTGCTGCGGGTGCTCCGGCACCGACATGCTGCCCCAGGGAAGAGGCTGATGTGTCCCAGCTGCGCTGCACAGACGTACAGGAGCCTGCTTAGCCAAGCTGGCAGAGAATTGAAGCAACCTGCTTTCAACAGCACAGCTCCATCCCAGCTCATTCACCCTTTCCTAATGAGACAGGAAATTTCTCATTTGAGCCGCAGTCCAATTAGTCTCCAAATAAAGCTGTCCCCACAGCTCTGCAGCCCAGCAAAGCACTTCATGGCTCCTATCTGATGCTCTTACATCAGCACCCTGCACTTAATAATGAAGAATTGCTCATGCCCTTTTCCTGATGAGCTTTCCTGAGCTGCGGACTTCCTTTTTTTCCGGCCACTGCACTCCCACAGTTCAATACAGGAACCCGTCAGCTTCTGAGCTCCCTGGGGGAATTATAACCCCAGGCTCGCGAATCTTCCTGGCCAGTGAGAAAGACACACGCAGCTGGTATCACCCCTGGTTAAAATAGCATCGCAAAGCGCATCCTGTCCTCCCCTTCACGATACAACCGAAAAGCCATCGCGGATCCATCAGCTCTTGTCAGTCACCACCCACCTTCACACCTCCTGCTCCTTGGTCAGATCACGGCAAAAATAGCCAAAATCTGTCCTAGAAGAAGGTAACACTCAAACCTGGAGTGATGGAGGCAAGCACGGACTGGGAGCTCAGACGGGGACGGGTGACCAGCACCTGACCATGGGTAGAGAATGAGCCTCTGTTCTTGCTCTCCTGGGCTACCAGCAGCATCGAGAGTCATCTCCCCCCAACAGAGCAAGAAAAAAGTAGAGTAACGAGTCCCTAATGAGCAGGGCTAGAACAGACCTGAATGGGAAGGAGCTGAGGACACAATCCGCACTAGTCTGTGTTTCCTGCTCAGGAGCAGAGAGATGCTGTCACCTTTGTGTGACACACAGAGATCATGAATGACCCTTACAGCTCAGAGGCCTCTAGGACATCTGCAGCAGCTTCTCTGCCCGTGACACCTGGACCCCAAACAGCCTGCCAAGGGGATGGCCTGGCTGCGGTCAGGTATTTAATGACTCTGAACGAGTCATTTGCAAACCTTCTGTCATTCAGGGAGATGGCAGAACTGTGCCCGTGCCAGAGTGCCACATTCAGGGCCACACAGCAAGGCCACAGATGTTGACAAGGCTGTTGCACAGGGGATTTTATTCAAAATGCAGATTGCAAATAAATTTAGAAGCAGACACAGCAAGGCTTCCGTGGAAACAGCACAAAAACCCAGCTGTGGTTTGGATGACTGCAAACCTTGGCAGTCTTGACTAATCCCTTAAGTGCCATCCAATTACTGCAAATGTGTTTGGCATCTACCAGAGCAATTGCAAAGAATTAAACGGTCGGATGGCACTCATCGGAAATTACAAGTCACAGAACCCTGTAATGCATTTAAGAAAAAAAAATCTAAAAAGCAAAATAGCATTACCCACTGCAAGAGCTAACCTTGAGAGCCACAGGGGACAACAAAAGGGATGCAAGTAATGAGGGAAACTTAATTCAGAGAAGAAACTAGAAAAAAAGGAGAGAAAGGGGAAGGAAAACAAGATTGGCTGAAGGAGCTGGGTAGAAAAAACTCTCCTTGCAACTCCTTATTCTTAGCACAGCTTCTACAATTAACACTCCTTCCCTTAGGAAAGCAATCAAAAAGCTACAAACAGCTTTTCTGTGCTCAGACTTACCAAGCACGAGCTGACAGATCTCCAGGTGCTTCAGAACAGGCAGGACTCCAGTGTGAAATGGAGAAGGTCTGGGAGGGAGGATGGGCAGCAAGACCACAACCGCTGGTATCTTGCAGTCCTTTCACTGGCAGTTACTCGCACCACGTGTCACTCAATGCAAAACCTGTCTAGAGTAGCGGAAAACAGCAGGCAACACATTTCCCTCCCCTAAGAAAAGCCAACATGTCCTGAAACTTAAAAATAAATAAATAAGTGAATAAAAAAGATCCTTTGAAAAAGTATCTTCCTTATAAAGTCACCACCTTAGAGCCAGGACACATCCCGGGTGGTACAGCCTGCAGGATGCCCATGCCGGAGGCATCCCTGTAATAGCCGTAAGGAGATGTATTAATAGCAGTACCTGGTTACCAGACAGGAATTTTACAGGGAAACTTCAACGAAAGCCACAGTTTGGTTGTTAGCTTTAGTTTTCCACCAGGCAACATGGGTTAAACCAAAGGAGACAGGAACTGTTTTGCCTTCTGAAGGTTTGAATGGAAAATCTATGTTTAATGTAAAATGTGCATGTAAACACACATTTGATTTATGGGGTTTATGGTTAGCCAAACACAACAAAAATAAACAACTACACAGTTAGGGACACAGAAAGCTAAAGAGAGGAACAGCACCAAGTGTCTGTCATTGTGCATCTCTGAAAACAGCCAGCACCTGGGGGGGGCCGAGATCATTTCATTGCTCAGAAAATAAAACACCTGGTACTGGCTGAAGCCGGCCACAGGGTTCACTAAGCACCCTCTTTCCCCAAAGCCTGTAAATTGCAATTCCTGATAACCTGAGATCTCTCATGACTCCCCCTTCCTTCTGTCACACCCAGCAGGGTGGATGGCAACACGGCTGCGTGTACCTTTAGGAGGTATCTTCTTGCTCCATCACAGTTTTATAGTTTCTTTTGAAAAAGCTACACTAGGGAAAAAACTAAAAGAACTTATTAGGTCTTTGCATATACGTGAAGTTTTGTTTTTTCCTAAAACATTTTAAAATTAAAAGTTCAAGGTTTTCCTTCTCAGGGTTGCAATAACTGAATGTGTGAATGCAGGAGGCAACCCAGCTGTGACTCCTGGCAGAGCTGTAAGCCTGAAGGCCTACACAGTTCCAAACTTTTCACAACATCTATAAACACTTCATAACATTCAAATATTCTGCAAAGCACTTTAAAACAGAACTTGAGAGGTGATATTGGAATGCTCACAACAGCTCAAGATGTAAGATTGAGGTTTTACAACCGTAAGCAGCAGATGTCCTTCAATGCACATTTTAAAATATCGCTTTCATACTTAGAGAAATCTTTAAAAAACCATTATAATATCTAACAAAAAACATTTATTTTTTGTTGTGTGTGTGCATTAATGATACCTACTTTCCAGAGGAGCAGAATAATGGACACCAGCGAGAGAGGTCCGCTGACACAGCTTCCTATGATAACAGGCAAGAGATCAAACACTTCACCTTTCAGGAAGACAAGAGGAATCTGGAACAGGATCAAGGCCGGTTATTTTTTTCTTGGTCAGCTTTTAACTGAGAAAGCTATACAGTCTGAGCTGGCATTCAGCCTTTAAACTATGCTAGATGCACCATTGACCTACCTCTGCAAGTACTTTGCAATACTCTATGAAATTATTTTTTTTTATTCCAAGCCTAGTCGAGGCAGTTAAACTTACTGAGTCTTCTTTAGGAGTTTACAGTGATTACAGCAGTCACCAGTCACAATCCCTCAGATTCAAGAGCACATCTTCTTTTTTTGGAACATTCATTTGAAATCCCCGAGAGGACAGGAGGCCTCTGTGTTAGCCACAAGTGTCAGATACATACGGTTCAATACAGAGCCCTAAAAACTTCTCTGATATGCACTAGCAAATATGCTCCCTCTGCTTTTATCCTGTGCTCAAAACCTGATTTCACTAAATATAATGGCATAACAGACATTTGCTTCAAAAGGCCCAGGATTTAACTCTGGGAACTTGACTGGTTCCCTAGATTCAGCAAAACCCTCTGATTTCTCACTTGATCCTGCCCCAGGAGAAGGACCAAGCTCCTACATGATGCTCTGATACCTCAGCACGACGATTCTCTGCTTTCAGACCCTGATACAGTTCTCTGTCGAAGGTGATTTTTCCAGTGACCAGCAGAATAATTCTAAGAACTATGGAAAAAGAAAAAAAAAAGGAACAAAATATCAGTTTCTTTTTAGTCTTTTCTGAAAAATGTGTTGCAACAGCAAATCCTTTTCAGACTGTCAGAGCCACCCTGTAGAGTGCTGCCACCAAGCTGGTGTGTAACTATCGCTGGTGACAAATTGGCCGGAGCGAAAGAGCTCGTGGTACTGTCAGAGCCACTTCACGAGGGACAGCTTCCACAGGAGGCAAGAGGACCGCAGCATCTCTTCTAAGGGCCCCCCCCCCCAGCCACTGCCACCAATAAAACATCCCCCTTGCTCTGCAGGGCTGGAAAATAGCATCAGGCGTGCAGAAACACCACATCCACCGCGATGCACTAGAAACCCTGACCCCAGCCGGTTCCAGCAAAGGCAGCGGAGCACGGTCCGTGCGTGCACCTGCTGCGGGGGGTTTGCAGACAATCCTGCTGCCACGGGGACACGGTGTCCGTCAGTTTGGACGGAGCAGTGCACGCACCGATACCGCAC
>NW_010131808.1:35123-67227 GCF_000699245.1 Pterocles gutturalis | reverse complement strand
AGCCGTGGGGCTGTGCTGAGGGGCTCAGGGGCCGTGGGGCTGTGCTGAGGGGCTGCGGGCACAGCCCAGATCACTGCAGGGTGCTGCTGGGACAGGGGTCTGATCATGGCAGAAAGCTGTGCTGGATGTCTGAGCTCAGGCTGGACAGCGTGGAAGCAGTGACCTTCAGAAGGGGGCCTGGGTTGGTGGCTGGGGGGTGGTCTGACATTTAGGGCAGTGTCAAGGCTGAAGGAAGGCGCTGCTGCACACGGTGATTTGCGGTCCCTGCCAGAAAGGATACGTAACTCAAAATTTAATATCCGATGCTTTTAGCTCAGGAGATGTGTAATTCAGCCATGTGTGTAAACCAAGATGATGACCTTCACAAAACCCTGAGCCATTAGTTAATTCAAAGAAACGTAAATGTTTGACCAGTCATAAATACCGCAAAGGTTGAATGGGTGAAAAGAAAGGAAAGGAGATTAGAAGCTTTACGTGTATATAGGAATCGCCAAGTTTAGAATCTTAATGGTATTTAAGTGATCCATTTACATCCAGATGGAAAGATACTACTTTTTCATGCATGATTATGAAGTTATTGCAACATACCAATTTATTCCTGCAGGCACAGGTCACCAGGTCCATGGTGTTTTTCAGTGCTAGAGGTCTGTTTTGTTTTGTTTTGCATTTTTTCACTTAAAATATAACTAACATGTACAGAAGTTTTTATCAGTGACTAGGGTGTCTTAACAGTGCTGCAACTTTTAATCCAAGAATTAAGAAACCCAGTTGCATTCTTTTTGTTACATATGGAGTACGCTAAATATATATATTTATTTTTTAAACACACTATACCAGAAGATAGGAAATCAAGCTCTGTTTCCAGTTTAATGGTTTACATCAAGGTGAAACTTTCACAGGACTTAAGGGAGATTTTTACATGCCATCAGGTGCAGACAGGAGTTTCAGACTCCCACTAAAATGGATCTGTTTCCAAAATGAAAATTGCCAAGTCATGTAGGTACTTCGGAGTATTTTACCCTGTTCCTTCCCATACTGTAATTGTTCATATGCAGCAACTTGCCTGAATAAATCTTATTTGTGTGAATTCTCCTTTTTTCCAGAGAGCGCTCTGTCAGAGGGCTGCCTCTTGCCCAGTACCATTATTCCAGAGCAGCTTCCCTCTTCCCTAGGTAGCCTAAACAGGGCACATCTCCCCCAGACCATGGCTCCAGAGTCGTTTGGGTCTATATAAGCAGCTTGTCTTCCCTGAGCAAGCTCTGCCCTTTTTTACCGAGCTCTCTGACAGGACAAAGCCAGCCGTCCCCTTTTTTGTCCACTGTGCACATGCACCCAGCTCCCCCTCTGTCACCAGTGGAGCTGAACTGGACCAGTGGTCCTGCAGCTGGCCTGTGGGCAGTGGGCAACGGATCTCAGTGAGTGCCCCCGCTCGCAGGGAGCCCCTGAAGCATCACAACCCCGGAGTTGCCTCTCGGGGTGGCATCTCCCCTGAGCCAGCCGCTCAGACAGGCTGGGTTCATCTCCCAGAGGAAGAGGAGGAGACACTGCCTGCAGGTCTTCACGGCAAACCCATAGGCTGGGGACTCGCAAGGCAGAGTTTTGGAATAACTAGTCTTCACTCGTTGTCATTTTAAGGTGGGCAGATGTTGCAGTGATCAATGACTGGGAAAAAGCTGCGCAGTTACAGTGATGAAATTTAAAACACCAGCTTCCTTTTCCTTTTGGTAATGTAGATGATACAATTAGATAATGGTTTGTAGAAAAAAATGCTTCTAGTGTTTAGCTTAGTGTTAAAAAATTTGTCCCTGATGTCCTCTAACATCTATAATTTTTATCCTAGCAAGTCAATTAATTAAAGAAATTGTACTTATTAAAATTTTTCATATTAGCATTCCTCTTTGACTACATTTTAATAAGTGTTAAATATTTTCTGGCTTCACAAAACTAGCAGCCTAGTGATAAGGAAATACCTTGAAAAGCCTCACAGTATTTATGAGTCCTTACATTTTTACCAAGCTGTTTTCACTATAATCGGTAAGGTACATTCTCCCTTTGATTTACTTTCTCTCTAACTATATTGATTTCTGTAGCCTAATATATATTTAATTAGTAGGGATGTGATTGCAACTAATATTATAGAGCTTTTAAAGGACAATAAATTCCAGAGTGTGTTTTATAGATTTTTTTTTTTATTTACTTCAAATATTTTAACCAC
Organism: Pterocles gutturalis; assembly: GCF_000699245.1. NCBI lineage: Eukaryota > Metazoa > Chordata > Aves > Pterocliformes > Pteroclidae > Pterocles > Pterocles gutturalis. The sequence continues at coordinate 65,012 of NW_010131808.1, read as the reverse complement.
TGAGTATAATTTATCTTATTGTTAGAGTTTTGTGCATACTTCTTTAATTATAGCTCAGGTTGCATTGAGATTGAGTGGTGTGTTCACATCTCCTAGAATGCAGTCTAACATAGTTCTCTAGTTGTAAACTGTTATCTAATTTATAAACTAATTGGTAAGGGAAAACGTTGTCTTCCCTTGAAATTCAGGCTAAAGCTCTGCATAGCTCAGTTGACTTCCAAATGTTAGGGTGCACAGCTAATGTGGCCCTTGTGGGGAATGAGAGTAAAACTGCAGAGAGACTAAAAAATAATTTATCCTTTAGGTTGATGTTTGGGATGTCACCTATGAGAAGTTTATTCCCAGATCTAACAAAATGGTCACAGAAGGGTGGAGGCAGCGTTGGAACGACACTGTCCAGGGCAGCTGTAACCTACCTGTGTGGATATCCAAATTCTTGCCACAAGGGAAGAAGGAACTCCACAAGCAGGCACATAATCTTGGACCATTTCAGCACAGACTGCGTTATTTCTTCAGGGGTGGTGGTGGATCGGTGGTCAACCTTTGTCTGTCCTCTCCTGCTCCCAGATGACAAAACAGCAGGCGGGTACCCCCAGGGCTGGCATGGGTGCCCTTCCCCTGCCTCTCTGATGCAGGTTGCTGTCCACAGCTGTCAAATGGAAGTGCATGGGGAAGATGAGGGCAGCCTGTTCTTACTGGTGCACAGCCACGGGACAAGGTGCAACAGACAGGTTGGAACACAAGACATTTCAAGTGATACAGGATAAATTTTGTTCAACATGTTCAAACACTGGGAATTAGGGCCCAGAGAGGGTATGGAGTCTCCATCCTTGGAGATACTGAGAACTTGACTGGGCAGGGTCCTGAGCAGCCACATCTTCTTGGATCTGGTTTGAGCTGGGGGTTGTACTAGATGACCTCCAGAGGTCTCATCCAGTGCAGACTATTCTATAAATCTGGGGTAGCTTTTTGCCAAGCTACCTGTTTTGCTTAGTTTCAGAATGAGGTTTCAATTACTTTAGTTCTGGCTTGTAATGTTAGTCTTTAGTTTTGACTATTCATACCGTGGTGGATTTAACAAATACTGTGAAGACGGCAGGATATAATTACAATTTTTATGGAATTGTACTGAAATTTGCATTTTGTAATTCAGATGTCTTAGCAATAAGATAATGTATGCCTTAGATTGTAGATTCCCATTGTGTGTGAGATTTTATAGCTGTGTTGATAAATAGTGTTGACATAGGACAAGTTTTTCCCTCTTAAATCCCTAAGAAAGGATAACCAGAAGAATGGTAAATACCCCTATCTGATAGCAAGAGAGAGTTCCCAGCTGAGGGACTGAAGAGGAGCTTTGAAAGGAGGAGGTTTGTGATTTAGCGTGACTAATGCCAATTCGGATTTATGGAAAAAGATGAGGAAGTCTACACTAAGCAGAGTGGCTGCACATGGCAAATGTGCTAGATCGGTTATTGCCAAGTATGGTAGAGAAGATGAAGAAAAAAGTGGCTTAGAAATTTCTTTTGCAGTCTCTGCTTATCAACATGAAACATCTGCTTCAGCTGCACTGGCTCCCACTGACAGTCACCATTCCTGATACGGTGAAATTCCCGCTTACATGCAACACAACACCACTGCGCTTCCCTCAGCTGCGTTGTAAGAATTTATTATTGTATGCGTGCGATGTAGGGTATGTTGCAGGTTAAAATGTAAATGGTTCCAGTGCACTTGGATGAGCATCACATATGGAAATTAGCATTGGCACAATTAATTTTTGTTTGTTATAGTCTTAATGTTGCTAAGCTACAGAAGGAAATGGATCACGCCGAGGAAATCTACAAGTTGCTGACTGTTTGCACTGAATCTTTTTAAATGTTACACTAATCATGTGCTATAGCTTAGCTTTTATTTAGTGTAAATAAAATGGGTACTTTTTAAAAGCCACCATCTTAGTTTTAAAATATTTCTGCCTTTACTTTTTATGACAATACTTGTGCCTATAAATAGCAAACCAGCATGCCCAGATCAGCTTCTTCGTCAAAGAAGCTTCTTGGTCAGACATGTACAGGCGTGAATACGATCAACTCCTGTATAGTGCGAAAGAACAATACGTTTTTATTTAAGAATTGCATTTATATCTAAATCCATTTATATCTAAATAAAGTAATTTCACAGACAACACAGACCAGGTTCACACCCACAAATAAATACAACCTGGAATACCTCATGTTAATAATATTGCTTCCTAAGTTGAAGTGCTTAACTTATTCCCCCCACGAATTCCCAGAGCAGCCGTGGGTTATTAGAGCTTGAAATATATAAGTTAAGTGCTTACGGTTTCATAGGCTGATGAAATGGCTAGCACTGTTCAAAAGAAGAAAGGTGAAATCTTGACCTCGGGACGGAATAGAAGCAATCGATGAATTCTTTCCCTCGCCGCAGAATATCTCGTGATACTTTGTATAAACTAAAAAGGGAGGCTTTATTTTTTTTGGATTTTTCTTCTTTCATTCACCATAGATTTAGTTTATTTGCGTGATAACACAAGCTCATTTTATATTAAAGATTAAAAACATTGTAGGGAGGGAATAAGGACAGACCTTTGACCATATGTTTTTACTTCATCCTCTTGTTTTGAACTGTTTATGAAAACATTACAAAATCTTACTATAGATAGCAGAGTTTGTCATATGCTGGGAAAAAAAGTTTAAATGCCTAATGTTTAAGAGTAGTAGTAGATGCATGAACTGTGTGAAATATTTTTATTGTTCACACTTCTGAAAAAAAGCAAGTTTTGAGCTTGGAAGTGTAGTACTTCTGCTGAAAAATCTCTTGCTGTTCTCAGGTCAGAATTTACAGCTTTCTTGCACTTGTATTTTTCTGTTGCTTCAGCTTACTTGGCGCTGCCTTACTTTAGAGGACAAGGAGTATTTTGAACAGTAACAGACTTTTCATTTGTATTTCCTGAGTGAAAGTTTAATTCTGTAACAGTTCAAGGCTAATGAGTGAAGTTTAATGAAATAGATATGATTGTGTTAAATTCTACAAAAGTACCATTATCAGACTTTAATTTTATACGTTGTGTAAAATACATGGGTTTCATTTCAGGGCATATTAGTGGAGGTACTTTAGATGGTATCTCCTCCAGATGTAATTAAAATTATACATAATATTAAAATCATATATTATTTCTAGGCAAGGTACTTCATTCTAAAATGGATGAATTCTTCTTAGCAGTGGAAAGCTATTACTCAGCAAATAAGGATTTGCAGTAAACTGAGTATTTATCATATAGCAAAGTATTACAAATCAATTATTTAAACCATTGTTATATTTTAAGTCTATGAATATAATAGCTTCACAGATGATTTATTTTACGGATGCTTAGAGATGCCATTCAGTATCCCATGGGAGTTGGGACTCAGAAATCAATTTATGGCTCTTAAATATTAGATAGTTTTAATTTCCTAGAAGGAATAAGAACCCATATGTGCTAACAAATGCATAGGTGAAGAGTTCTTGACCCTAAGGATGCAAAAAATCGGTACCTGGTTACCACATGAGCCGACTCAGTCAGAGCCAGTAATGAACCCGCTACACACACCGCATGGTATCGGTTACAGCTTTATGTGACTAGACGGCGTGGTGCCAGAAACAAAAGATTGCAACAATTTAAATGATTCTCTTCTTCATGGTTCAGATACTTGAGCCTCTGCTTTCTGTTCCTTATTAATGTTCACCTTCATCTGTGCAGAACTCAGAGTTGGAAAATAGGAATTCACTGCTTGAATATGTAGAATGTCATCTTGTTAAAGGACGCTATGGTATGATCTGGTAATATATCGCTTAGTTAATTATTTGCTGTGTGATAGTTGCCTTCGAGGTTTATGTGCTCAAGGTCAAAACTATTTCTGGAAATTGTCTAATTTGTCCCAGTCAAAATTGGAGAAGTTCTTCTAATAGACAGTTAACAAAATAAAGGTTGTAGTCCCCTCTTCAGGTAGTTACTTAGCAGTTAAATCATTTGCACCTCCAGTGGTGTCATCTCTTCACCACCTCCGCAGCCTGAGGGAGGGGGCGAACACTTGTGTCACTCTGCACAATCCTATAGTCTCTCTTCCTCTTGTTGAAGATGTCTCACTGTCTGGTGCTCCTCTGAGAAATGAAGGTAATCGTTTTGGCATGTGGAGATCCACAGACCACCCCGTTGGGGCAGGATTCCTTGCTGATCACTTCCCAGACTGCCAGCTGACACACCGTGTCCAGGTTCATCTCGGTTCAGGTCAGCGGGCAGTGGTACCAAGTTGCTGTACTGCTCCGTTCCAGCTGCTGCAGATTATTTTCATGATGACTTAGGAGAAAGCCTGGAACTGTAACATCTTTGCAGGCTCCTTGCCCTGAACAACCAGCTTTTTCAAGCTTATGCATCACCTGCTTGTGTTGGTGTGAAGGGATACTGAGGTTGCATAGCAACTGCTTTTTTGGCATTGCCATCCACATTATGAAAGAGACTGTGTGCAGAGCCATCTGTCCTAGGATGGCCAACAAAGAGGGACGTCGTGGCATTCAGGGTCTGCAGACCCATCCTACAGACCTCTTCTGTAGGCATTCATCTCTATTACAGAGCCAGTGGCTGAGGACAGCAAAGAGAATGAATCACTTTATCCTGCACTATGAAATGTTTTCTAAAGCCTTTGAGCACACTTTTAAAGGAAGCGCTGCTTTCTAATATCCTCAGATTTAATTTTTTTTTTATACAGGCTGTTTAGGCATAGTAGATTTTCATTTGTAAAGATTATTAAAATGGAAGAATAACATAGTCAGGTTTCCAACTGCAACTCAACAGAGTTATTGTTGTAATGATTAGGCAAAGTAGGAGTTGTAGGGTGGTTAGTACTTGTCTTAAAATGACACCATCTGACGTAGTTGAAGGTATGCAGATCTGAGCAGAAGGCATGCCTTGATGTGTAGGTTGCTAGATTTTGCTTTACATAAAGCTTATTTTTCTTTGTACAGCTGGAGCAAATGGATAAAAAAATATTGAGAAGGTAATTCCCTACTTGTCTAACTGTATTAGCATTTTACAACATTTTGCTTTATGAAATCAGCTATGTTGATGCTCATTAAAACCAGTGATACATATTTGCTTTTAAAAGTTATATTAGATTGTATTTCATCAAACTCATTTTGTCAGTCACTTAGAGTTACTTCTGGTTAATTGCCACTATTTTAAAGGACTGCATCTTAAAGGAATCAGTTGTGGGTTTGCAGTACTTCCACAGCCGTTCTCAATATACATTCTATTACTGCTATTGCGCTTGTTTGTCTTCTCATCCTGGAAGATTTGTCTGCCATACATAGCCTATCTAGCATAAGCATTTCACATTTTTAAGCTGGTCTTTTTGGGCCCATGTGCATCTTAACTCCATATAAAATGGTTCTTTTTCAGAATAGTCTTTGGTTCCTAAAATACCTCCCCCCAGCCCCCTCAACCAGGAGTAAAATATCAGAAATGCCTGGGTACATAGGGGTTTGGGGATGCCATCTATTGTGAATGTTAATGCTGCCAAAAATAATCGGGTCTTTTTCCATATCTGACTTCTATTTTCTTATTATTCCATTTTCTTATTCTCCTTTATATTGCCTGGTTTGGCTTTTTTGGGTTTTTTTTGTTTTTGTTTTTTGTAGGACCAGACCATAACCTGGCATCTAACTTGTTTCACTCTTGATTTCTTCTGTTCATCAGTTATCAGAATTTTTTTTTTAGTTTCTTGAATTCAAATCATGACAATCAGGTCATTGAGATCATTCAACCTGTTTCTTAAATGGACGTCTATAATTTTTAAGTACTGTAACTTCAATTTTGTATGAATTTTCCTATCTTGAAATGTGGGATCAGGATGAGAACTCTGTTTCATTTTTGCTAATTAAAACTAGATCCAGCTGCTTTTTCTTGCTCTGCTATGTTAAACATTTTAACTGTGTGCTTCTTTCCTTGCTGTAAAACAGTTTTGACTTCTGGAAAAGGTTGAGAGTGAAAGTACGTAAGGTGAACCGACTGCAAGGTCCTTGTGGAATATGAAGTACTTTTGGACTTAAGACTTAAACCTTCATATCAAACTTAGGCCATACTTTCTACAGTAACCTTACTTTCACAATATTTATCACAGTCGGACCCAAAAGTTCTACATAAAATACATAATTCTCAGCTTATCTATAACTTTGGAAAAAAATTACACTTAAACTTTTTATAAAGTAAATCATCAGTTTAATTTCTACTAGAAATATCAAATTAAGATAAAATGGATTCATCTGTACAACCTAAAACAAAAGAGAAGAAAATAACAGAGAAACGTCTCTTTGTTCTGTGTGAAAGAGAATACTTAATCACACATCAGCAGAGAATTAAAAAACATAGCAATACATGAAAGTATTCTTTTTTTTTTTTCTTCACTGAACAAATTAATTGCCAGCAATGGAAAAAAGTACAAAGTGCTGTTTAAAAATAATAATAATAATAAAATCTTAAATTTAATAAACAGGAGCTAACACAGCTAAAATGAAGCTCCAAAAATCAACTAGCAGCTGGCAATTGGTTTTGGGTCTCATCAGCTTGAAATACAGATCAAACACCTTTCTTGCAAAAGCAAATTTGAGAGAGTTAATTCTACGTGCACGATTTTCTGAGACAGACTCATTGCAAAAGCTTCTGTATAAATGTCAAATGGACGCTCTCTCCAGTTTAATTCATTTCATAGCTGGAATCTGACCAAACGTGGAGGTCTGTAACCACCTAATAATATTCCTCATAATGTTCCTCATAATATTATTATTATGTTTTTGTAAAATTGGTAGGAATAGTATTCAGAATTCACCAGGAAGTAACATTTGTCTGTCACTAGATAATGCTCACAAGTGTAGAAAGGGGATAAAGGGAAAAAAATATTACCAAGTGGGAGAGAAGGATGCAGGATAATTGCCTCCTTATCCCCTAATACTGACCTGCAAGAGAGCCATATGTTGCAGAAATATAAGGGATATAAGCTTATCTTGCAACTGGAGGTCTCTAAGAAATTGCAGCAGTTATGCTGTGTAGCCACACGCTTCTCCCTTTTTGGGGGTAGGATGACCTTAAACGTGATATTCAGGGAGTAATCATGGAAATTAATTCTGTCCTGCAGATATATTAATTCAAGTCCACTTTTAAACAATACAGTACTGGTTGTGTTTTCCAAGATTGTCATCATACCCAAGCCAAAATAAAACCAAAAAAATGTGTTCACAAAATGCAGGATTGTGGACTGGGCTGAAAGGTCCTCCGGAAAAAAAAAAAACAAAAAAACAAAAAAACAAAAAACAAAACAAACAAAAAAAAAACCCCACAAACAAACAACCTTTCAAAATTTCTGGTGAACATGTTGCTGGTACGTAGTGAATACTCCCCACTTCCCAAAAGGGGAGAATGATCAGAGAGGAGATAGAGCTAGGGCATGGCTGGCCTCTGAAGCATTGAGTGTGTAATAACCCAAGGGAGAACCATTGCCAGCCCACACGAGCAGGGAGTTGGTCTGCAGTTTATGGAGGTTAAAATCAGAGTTGAGTATTTGAAAAAATATGGAATTTGTCTTTATTTCTGTATCTTACTCATTATATTGGGAGTAAGTTCTCAGTCACATTTGTCTGCTGCTTTTATTCAAATATAGAGGACAGCTTTCAATAACAAGTTACCCTGTAATGTCTGAGGTGTACATAAAAAAAGTAATTTAGGCTGCTGCAAATTTTCCCCAAAACACAAGAAAGAGAGAAATGCACCTTTTATTTACTTATCTTTTTGTTGTTGTTGTTGTTGCTTTTTGTGGATTAAATGCTCTAACATACTACTAGTATTGTTAGCGGCATAGTAAGGGGATTTTTACTCACTGTCTTACTGCACACAGTTCATCAGACTGTAATAGATCGGAATAGATCAGATCTAGCCCCATGACTACAATTTTGTGGCAAGTCAGCCTATCAGAGATGGCAGTTTAATTGTCCCCAGCCACCTAAATACTTGAAGATAGTAGTTTATAAAAGGAAGAAGGTATGGCAAAATGGAGCTTTGTGTGTTGTTCACAGGCTGGATGACTAATGGGGATTCACCTTTCTGAATATTTTAATCTGTTTCTCTTCACTGAGCGACACCCATCAGCTTTCCAAGGTGGGTTTTTTGTGGTCTTCTGTCAATATTGTTTATCGCAAATCGAGGTTTTATTGTATGATTTTGTTTCACGTAGTTATTTTAAGTGAGCAAGTGAGATGGTTTTGACTTTCACTAGTCGGGGCTGGTAGGAATTGGTGGGAAAAAAAAAAAAAAATTAGATTACTGCTTAATAATGACGTCTTCAAAAGCCCTGGAGTGACTGGGGAAGATAAGTCCCATGAAAAATCAATGAAACTTAGGCTCTGAAGACAGTTAGGTGAGTAGCAAATGTTGCTCTAATGACCTAAATGGTCGTTCTCTCTCATGCACTCTCAGTTGTAATATACAAGAGAGAATGGGTCTGTGTAAAAATATCCGGCATCGCTGAACATTTTTAGGCTGTTAAATCTCTGAGTGCTAGCTCTCTATCTGATTACTATCTCTTGTTCTTACCTAACTTAAGCAGCAATAGGCTAAAGCATTTTTAATGTAGAAACTGCGGAAAAAAACCAAACCACCGAAACCCCCCAAATCCAAAACAAAACAAGAAATATCATTTAAAAGAAGGAGTGCCTATTCAGATAACAAAGAAAATATATGTATTTTAAACCATACACATTATTAGTTAGTTGTATTATTTAAGTTCTTGGTTTTATCATCCCTAAAATGTGGCTCTTCAGTATTGATGCTCACATCATACATGCACTTGATGTTTGTTCACATCCTACAAAGAGGGCACAATTTTCTCTTACAACTTGCCAGGCATCACAGATTTCCAATTTCTAGGTGCTGGTTCAGTCCTCTTAATCATTTATGTGGTTATTAGGTTGCTATTCTGTGAACCCTTTGGGAATCTGTTGTTCTCCTTTCTGGCCTCTTCACGTATCAAGAATACATGTGTGCTTCTGCTGGTCTGATGGCAGAGCGTTCAGGGAACAAGAAGGAAGAGGAAGGAGCTAGGTTTCAGTCCAAGTAATGTTTTTCAAGAGAGAAATGATCAGTCAAGCATGCAGTGCTGGACAGCAATACAACAGTTATGTTACCTCGATCTTTATCTCTGTCTCATGAGGTGTTCCCTGAGCCATACTCCTGTGTTGCAGAGTTGAACAAAAAATGGCTTAGAGCCTTGTTTTCTGCCCTATTATCAGGTGATACAGCATAGAAACTGTTCCTGTCTTCCATGTTCTGCCAATTCCTGCCTTTTTCTTGTTTCGTAAAGATCATACATTTTTATGCCATGTTGAGTTCCTGTCATAACTAGGGGATATTTCAGAGAATGTTAACCGGTTCCTTACCTGACACATGGCTGTGGCAAATCTGACATGTGAACGAGAAAAGATCTACTAGAATACTGGGGTTTGCATAAATCAGAAATGCCGGTACATTAGGTGGTAGTAGTTCCAAAAATCAAAATAATTTCTTCCTTTAGTATCACTTTGATGCCATTATTATGACCACTTGTGTTATAGACTGGATAGGGCAACAGAGATTTGGGAAGAGATTTGTCCAAGGCTGCATAAAGCTGTCATTGAGTTGGGAAATAAAGCTTGGGAGTCTTGAACTCTAGCTGAGTGTACTGCTGCTCACATCATCCTCTGTGTCCTTGGTTCAGACCAGCTCTGTGACAGCATGAAACAGTTGTATTTTCTGATAGCTTTTTACGTGTTTTTCTGATGAACGTTCTGAAATTATGCTTCAAACAATGGGGGAAAGTGTGTGCAGCTACACAGATCAAACTAAAGGACTTGATGCATAAAAGTAAATCTTATCTTAATTGCAGCCTGCTTGTCAAGGATGGATGCTTGAAATAGAATATTCAGTGTCTGTTCAGGCGTCTTCTTTCTGTCTAGCTTGGTACATTGACCTTCTTTTCCCTTTTGTTTTGAATTCAAATTCAGCTGGGATATGAATTGTAGTGAAGATTGCAATGAATTTCATGATCTTGACAGTAGAAATCATTCTGTGTCGTTACAAAAGGATAAAAGCATCATAATTCATAATTTTAATCTAGGTATAAAGTCGTCTTGCTACCTGAGTATTAGCTGTGGGAAACTTGCTGTTATTGCATTGTTGCCCTTCTGTAAAGTTTTCTATGGAGTTGTAATAAAGACACACACAAAGATAGTTACAAAAATGGGCACAAAGTGGAAGAGAATTTTTTGGATTTTTTTTTTTTTTTTTTAGAAGAGATGCTTGAGACTTTTCTTTCTGGGTTAAAAAATATCTTTTATTTAAGTCTGTGGGGATATATTTGTTTTGAGGGTAACTGAAGTGCATTGTTTTAGGAAAAAAAGGAGACTGGACAAATACATCTGGTAAAAGCAGGGATCCCTCTCAAATGAAGAATACAAAAGCTAACATTTGTTGAAAAGTAATGATTCATTTGAATGACCAATTTTCTTAATGGTTTTTTTTTTTTTTACTAAGATCACAAAATGATTAATAGGTTGATCCAGCCTACGTTTTATATTACATTCTCATTCTGCATTATATATTCTCAAATGTCAAAGAGCTAAAAGTTCAAATTGGACTCATTTTCATTATCAAGTTAGGGGTGGGGAACTGTACATTATTCACCTCCACTGAGGAGACCAGATTTATAAATCTTTTTTAAAGAAAGTGAGGAAAAGTTTCTAATATGTCTTGAAGATACGAATTCATATCCTCATTTCAGTATGTGGAGTTTATGGCCAATAGCTGTTTTCAGACTAAGGCTAGGTACCCTTTCACCATTCATGATCTTCTCACTGGTATTAGCAAGAGACCAATTTCTTTCAAAATAAATTCTCCTAAAATGTCTATAGCTTTATTTTTGCTGGAAATACAAAAGCTAGTTAAATTTAATAAGAGAATCGGTACGGATACTGTGCGCATGTGAGTGGGTCCTGTGGTCCATAACATGATCCTCTGTGATGGCATGTCGTGTGGTTCTCATATGTAATGGTGATCATGTACCTTTCTGGGTTTTTATGGAGATATAAAAATATGTGCTGTGAAAGAAATAAGAGGATCAGGCTTATTTTGACAGTTCATAAGTCCTTTTAAGAATACCTGATACGTTCGTGGAAGAGAGGAAGTGAATTAAAACCGGGGTTTGTATGTATGGTCCTTCATTTCCCTTGAAACTTTTATCCTATTTTGTCGTAATTAAAATATGAGTTAAATGCTCTGCATTTTTGAAAATCAAGGAAGCAACGTATGAAGATTTGTACTGTCATCAACATGTTTAAACTGCTCCTGGATTGAATTGGAGATTATATTCATACATACCAGTGAGATCAATTAGGCCAAATTCTGAGCTCAGATTTTCTTAAGACTTTGAATAATTCTGTTGATTTAACGCAGAAATCTCAGAGAAAAATTGGTCAGTTTGTCTTAGGCCACATGTGGATATTGTAGAATTGTCTAAAACCATATAGAGAAGATATTTAACAGAATGATAAGCTTTGAAATAAACACAAAACAAAAAAGACCCCATTTTTTTTTAAGATAAGGTGAGCTATGAATTTATTCTTGCACGCGTGATATTTTAAATACTTGCCTATTCAGCTTTATGTGACTCACTTACCTGTTCTGTTCCAGGCCTGAATACCAATAATGACACGTTTCCTGACACCTGGGTTAAGGTGAAGCTATTGAATCTGTCAGTTAACCTCTTTTTGTCAGCCTGCCATGCTGATAATTTTGTGTATCTGGTTGAGTCATTAAGATATTCTCTGTCCTCTGGCAGAAGGAAAATTTAGGTTTCCCATTCAGTATGAAGACATGTTTTATTTTCTCCACAAATATGTGAGCTAGAATGCTTCTAATGTATAAACTGTATCACAAGAGGTCTGATGGAGGCAATGCCCAAGCCTCCCTTTCTCGGGAGTGATCTGATTTTTGCAAACTTGGTCACTAAGTACAGCAATAACTACTTATTTAGCAGCTGTTGTCATGCAGAATTCACTACAGTGACAATGTTCATGAGAAAGGAATGGTGTAAGTACATTGTGAGGTATTTCATAAATATATAAAATACTGGTGATGCTTTGTACTTGTTTTAAACATATTTAAATTCTTTACAACTTGAATATTAAATTAGTGACGTTTAAAGTGTGTTCTCCCGTAGCTTGTGGCATCTTGTAGGTTATTTGGTTTAAAGTAATTACGCTTCATCACAGATATATGTTCCAGTCAGAGATTCAAACACTATTGAGCTCTACAGTATATGAACAATTGCAAATTTTCAAAAGAGGAGAGTTTTTGAAGGTGTCTGTGTGTTAAGTTAAATTTCTGAAGTAATAGAATATCAGAGATACACCATCTTGGTCAGAGAAGGACCTCAGCAGAACTGCTGTTAGAAGCCTTTCATTCTTGACCTCCAGGACTGTAATAAACTTCTAAATAATTTTCAAGGGCACTCCAGATACTCTGTCAATTAAACTGCCATGCAAGCCCTTTTCCTGTTGGCCTGTAGCCATTATTTAATACAGTCATTAAAATTTAGCTTTAGGAGATATTGCATGGCACATGAAGTTTTTTCATCAAATCCTTTCCTTACAAAAAGCAAAAATAAAGGGAGGTAGAATATTTATTATTTTTTAAAAAATTGTTTTGATTTTCAAGGAGCATTTTGAGAGAATAAACGTCACGGTTGTGCTGTGCTTTTGTATTCAGGTGCTTAAACTGCATAGGTCAGAAGTGATGAAAGCATGAAATGAGCTTGGGAGGACATGCAATGCTAAAAAAAACCCGAAATTAAAAGTAAAAAAAAATAACAGTGAATTTTTTTGCCATTCTGAAAATCCTCATGTAGAACATGCGATGCAGTGGACACAATCTAAGATCGCCCTGCTGAAGACTCAGTTGTTTTGAGATATATTTCCAAAATTGCAGAATAGAATATTGTGATTTCTCTCTTCTGAAAGAAAATTTTTTGAAGTGATGTGTGCAGTAGTGAAGGATAGAAGGAAGCATTGTCTCACAGGGTGCTGTTGCAAGAAATGATAATCACCAAATAAGAAGAGGAGGACATGAGTGCTGTTCCTTTTTTTTGTGACTGTTGTGATGTGGAGGATATTTTTTAGTCTTTTTATTTATTTTTTTCCCTTGTCTGAATTGTAGGATGGCAGTAATGGCAGTGATATCTGCTAACCACAAGAATGCTTTGAGCTGCAGGACATCTGTGTGTAAATTTGTTCAGTGTCTGTCAATGGAGTTTGCTATGTATCTGCACAATATTATTGCTGTTGGATGTAGCTAAAAGGCTTCAAGCACCATTTATCTATGGGGGCTGATGTGCTCGTTCCGCTCAGAAGCCTGTAGTAGTTCTCTATGATATTGCAACTGAATCTTCAGTTCACCTTTGTCAGTAGTTAAGATTATTTTATCTTCAGTTCAAATGCTGGTGACACTATCCAAATAAAGAGGTGGAAAGTTAGCTAACGTACCAGTAATGCTCCTGTGCTCCACTTTCAGCAGAAATTGAGTTTTAACGAGGCTCCATTATGCTTGACCAGATAGCTTGATCTAAACAGAACTAGAGGTAGTAAGGTCACAAATAGACTAACATCATGTGACACATAGTCGACACACTGGAACAGGTTGCCCAGAGAAGCTGTGGATGCCCCATCCCTGGAGGGGTTCAAGGCCAGGCTGGATGAGGCTTTGGGCAACCTGGGCTGGTGTCCCTACCCATGGCAGGGGGGGTTGGATCTAGATGAGCTTTAAGGTCCCTTCCAACTCTAGCCATTCTCTGATTGTATATTTCAGCAGCTGTTTTGTTATTCTTCCTCTTGTCCCCTTGGGGGAAAAAAAAAAAACACCAACAAACCAACCAACCAAACCCCAACAAACAAACAAACAAAAAACCCCACAGCACTGGCATTGTGTTGCTTTCAGAATTTAGCCTTAATATCTGGCCACAATTCACAGCATGTATGAAGACAAGTCTTACAAGCTTGTACTCTGCCTTGGGATCTTGATGTAGTTCTTCATTTGGACTTAATGTTTGTGTGTTTATGAACACCACAGTTTCTAAACTTTAAAACCAAGAAAGCCATTTCTATGGTTCTGAAATAGCAACAGCTGATACCCCATTCATTTGGGAATGGAAAGTTTACTTCTTTGGCTTTAGCAGAGCTCCAGGGAACTCTCGAACCCTGAACCCCCTTGCACTGGTCGCCCCAGGTAGGCTTCCAAGTCTAGGCCCTATGTTTTATTCCTTGTACCTTACACTTAAATTTGTTGTGCAGGGTAGCAGAGGATATACAGTCAAGATACCAAGATTTGTGCCATATTGTTGTGCATTGCCTCCCGTACTCTCTTTACTATATGCGAGGCTCAGATACTTAGATCCTACCTTCTGGAATGAGTTTAACCTTCTTCCGTTATTTGCTACACCACAGAAAATCTGCTTAACGCTGGATACTCCAGAATTACTTTTTTGTTTGTTTGCTGCTCAGACAGTCAGTTTGTTGATTTTCAAAGAAGCAAGAATATGAAGAAGTGTCACTTTGTCCATATTTATATATTTATTATTGCAGGCATTAATGTATTGCTTTGTTTAGTCTGGTGCACAATAGTCTGTCTCTCCGTGAAGTTATCTTTCCTTAAGCGATTAGGTTCTGCAATCTGCTGCTTATTGCATCTTGAAAAGCATGATATAAATTCAAGTCAGGGACATTGTACTCAGTTAAGGGACTGAGAGGATCGTAAAGAAAAATGAGAGGTATAGCAAATGTGTTTCCAATCTCTGTAGTACATATAATAGAAGGTTTTATTCTACAATTGTCAGAGAGGATCTCATTAGAGTTCAGACTTTCCTGTTCCTGAAAAAGTTCTCACGTCGGGTACTTTAAAGGAAAGAGTTCACAGAGTTAAGATTTAAGGGCATAGGCTCCCTTCTAATACAGGGAACTGTGATCACAATGGACTGAAAAGTTCATAAGCTATTTTGAAGACAGTAGTAATATGTACAATTTGCTTTATTCAGAAGCTCCTTCATGATGCAAGTGCACCTGCAGAGCTGCAGAAGGAAAGGAATTTTCCATTCTGTTGTCATCCGCTGGCCTCCAAGCATAGCTGCCTAAAAATAATGGACTGGATCCACTTTAACTGTTTGTGTTTTGGTGGGTTTTTTGGGTTTTTGGTGGTATTTTTGGTGTGGGTTTTTTTGTATGTGTGTGTGTTTTGTTTGTTTTCAGGGTTTTGGTTTTGTTGGTTGGTTGGGTGTTGGTTTGGTTTTGGTGGGGTTTTTTTGGTTTGGTTTTTTTTTGGGGGAGGGGTTGTTTGGTTGGTTGGTTTTTTTTAATAAGAAACCTATCTAGGGCAAGCTGAGGAACCTAGGAGCACAAAAACCCCGGTTTGAGGAACCCCACTGCAGGGAGTTTGACACGTTGGTGAGAAAGGTGTCCGGAGCTGTCTGTTCACAACTGCCAAAAACTCCCGTGCTCCAGGTTAGTCTCTCTCCAGCTGCAGATGGGAAACCACATACATTGCTATACCTGCAGCCTCGGAGGAGGCTTCTCCACAGTTGGTTTCGCTAACTTGCACCCAGTTTGTGTGCCAAAAGTGTTAATAAATACGTTGTTTCATAGTTTAGAAAGCCAGGAAAAGCTACTAGAGAAATCTGAAAAATCTGTGTTTGGCCCTCTTGTTCTAACCTTGCAACTGGAAAAAAATAAGTTGTCTCCTAGAATCTCTCTCCCAGCAGTGTTTCAAGGAGAAGTAGGTATCCCCAATCAGTACAGGTTTGAGTCCCGAAAATAATGTCTTGAAATGTGGGTATGTTATAAATAAGTACAGAAACAGAAAAATGGAAACGATGGTGGGAGTTTCTGGTTCAAGTTCAAGTAGGCTTCTAACTTTAGAAATTGCCTTCTTCAATTCTTATTGTTGTAGTCTACTATTTTTTTCCTTTCCTCTTCTGTTCCCTGTCTCTTCTATTGACCTGCTGAGATGGTTTATTCATATTTTTTCCCATATTTTTGAAAAGGCCAAAGTTTCATTTCTAAAAAGCTTATGATGTTTTTTTAATATTCAGAATTATTAAAGCTGTCTGTCCCAAAACAGACTCTCTCAGTCGGGTGCATGTATGTTTTAGAGGGAAGATGCTTTTTGCTGGTGCTGCTCCGATAATACATGAGATTTTTTGGGGGAAATTTCCCTCTAGGTTTTTCTTTTCTCCACGTAGATATCAGAGGCTCTGGGCTCAGGGCTTATAGAGAGATTCACAAAAAGATTGAGACCTCTCTTTTCTATTTCCTGCTATCTGTGTTCTAAATTTATCATTTGGAATTGGTTTAGATCACAACTCAGCAAAATATTACTGAGCAAGCTGAGTAGCTGAGCCTTTTCCTTTAGTTTGGCTATTCTTCAAAAAAACCTTTGTAATGTCCCTTTTCTCCTAATCATAAGCAACCTTTTATCACTATGGTGTTTATTTTTCTAAACTGAAAATAAAAATAAAACCATACTTTTCTAATCTGCATTTAAAATGAAACATTCTTAAATTGTTCTTTCAGATCTTACACATATTCCTCTTGAACTTATTAAACCTTTGCAAGAGATAAAATTAAGAAAAGGAAAAAAAACCAAAAACAAACAAACAAAACCCAAAAGCTTGAAATTGGTCAGATGCGGAGAGGCACAGTTACTGGAGAAATTAGTTTGAGCCTGACATAGTGAGCATTTACCATATGTTTGGTTTTAAGGAACATTTTGATAGCTTCCTAAATGTATTTATTTTAATTCACAGATGTGTATCATATATAGCTAGTGTGAGAATAATCTTTGAAAAATCTGTTCCTTTTAAAAATCAGATTTCTGAATTTGAAATATACTGACAACACATTAGACAGAATCCTGGAAGCTGTTCCTGGTAGATTAGGTCGTCTTGTTTTAATATGGAGGATATTTTTTAAATTCCTAATCCAGTGTAGTTTGGGGTAATTATTAATGCTTATTAGGCTTATAGTGATATATCTAATTATTTACTTAGAGATCTCTTAGGTAGTCCTCCTAACTGTGGAATGGTTATCTATGAAGCCATTATTTCATTGATTTCTGAAATTCTCAGACAATTTTCACTTTTTTATTTGTTTGTTTTAATTACAATTTCATGCCACAATACTTTTAAAACAGCAAGTAAATACCACCTATTGTAGGAATGAGCTGATCTTAGTTGTTCTATGGTCACGGTCATGGCTACTGCGGTGAGTTTTCCTGAATATTTAAAATAGTATGAAATATGACAAGCTGAACTTGTGCTAGAAACCAAATAATTGCTTCTACATTGTAGATGGCATGAAAGCTGGAGATGTGAGCTGGAGCAGATTCTGCTGTCCATTTCTAAGAAGCATGTGACAGTCTACTAGGATATGTGGCTTGTTTTTATCATCGGTGAGACAGATGGTTGTGTGAACTGGGTAGCTCTGCTGAGAGCTTTCCCCATGTAAAATATATGCATATATAGATGATATAAACATCGTCGTTGTGCCCCATTTCCAATACTGCAAATTAGTCTTGAGTAAACACATCCTTTTAGCTGGAGATATGAAGTCTCAGAATGTTTCTGTAAACATTGTATTGGTCAGCGAGTGTCAAACTCGTTGCTATTGGAAATGACTTCTGTTGGTAATTACTAAATACAGAGAGAAGAGCCTGGACTGGAACCAAGATTGACGTTTGGACTTAGTAATATAATGAGGCTTTAATAAGCCAGTAATAGGCAGCCTCACAAAATGAAATGAGCAAAGATTACAAACACATAGATCAGTTCCTCGGATCTTAAATACATGAGTTGTATTAATCTGTATTGATAAAAATTAATTGCTTATTTTATATGGTCCAGATGTAATTATAGATCAAGATAACATTTCTTAATAAGGCAAAATAGCCTTTCAAATTTGAAACCTTATGAACTGTGCAACCATGACTCCAGGAGGCCTGGAGCACAAGTTCTACTTGCTGCTTTATTCAGGCTTTTTTCCTCCCTTCTCCGCGGTGCCTATCCCCCTTCTGCCACGACTCCATTTGTTCCGAACTGTTGCACTGGCTCTGGTGTCATCACATTAGGCTGAGTTTCAAAGTCTCTCTGTATTGGAGCTTTATGTGACAGTGGTGTCATGGCCATATCAGGCCTCCAGGAACTTTTCAGATTTAAGTTTAGTAAATTGAGCACAGGCACAGTCCGCGTTGCTGACTGTACTGCACCACGTGTATAAACAAATACCTGCAGGTTTATGGTTGGCAGTGTGCTCTGCACACTCAAGTTTACTGTGGTCCCATCAAAGACAGGGAAACTGGAGTCCTCCCAGACAAGATCAATGTGACAGGGTCTTAAATAAGCAGAAATAATGAAAATAAAAATGTGAAACTTTTGTTACGGTGTACCCATTCTTACCTATTAATTTCTGAAGGTCGTCTGTCAGGTGTTTTTAATGTTATTTTGTCATACCATTTTTAGTGTGCAATATATAGGAAGACTAGAGTGTTACCTTTTAATTATTATTGTTTAATAATGCTGCTTTTTTTCTGGCTAAGAACCACGTATTCCAATTCAGGTCTTGTCTGTTCTGTAGGTTTTGGTTTATGTGGCTGATCACTGGTGGGATTGCAGATAGGCTTATACTGTAAGCGTAGTTCTTGAAAAACTGAACAAGTCTTTTAAAAAAAAAAAAAAAGTCCAAAATTTAGGTATTAATTTATACCAAACAGGTCTAAGCAAAAAAATGAAGAGATGCCCTACAGGGATTACTGAAGATCCTTTTTCCTCTCTGTGGCTCAGCTTCAATTTTCTGTGAAGTCACTGTTACACTTCTTTTCTGATTGCCTTAGTCTTTTAAGCTTTCTGCCAAAATAGGTGCTAAAGATCTTTTGTAGAACAGAATGGGAAAGAAAAACAACACATACACTAAAGGAGAGAAAAAAGATCATAGCCAATACTTCTCCTTTATTGGTCTTGAAGAAAAACCTTTCCTGTGCACATTAACCTCAGTACGCACAGTGTGCACCAGGGATGCCAGCTGTTATGGTCAGGAGATATTTTTTCGTAAGGCTCTGTCTGGGTTTTTTGGTAATACGTATTTTACATGTAACGCTCCGGAGTTAGTGTGTTTCCCACTTGTATAAAAGCTGTATCTGAAAAACAGAAAGGATATATTCTGTATTAAAAAAAAAAAAAACAACCAAAACAAAGTTAATTTAATTTGAATTGCAACATGTTGTTCCAAAATTGATGTGAAAAGTGCATCTTTGCAAGTTTATTTGACAGTCCTATAAAGACATCTTCACTCTGACAGAGTAAGGGTGTGTAACAAGGGAAAAACAGAGATTTTGAACATGACCAATATTTTTTTAAAATTCATAGAATTAATGTATACTGTTTTTTTCTAAAATCTTGTCAGACCTCTCTGACTTCTTCAAATAAATTGAGAAGACACGTCCTGGGGAAAAGAAAAGCTTATGAAAAAAGAAGTGAGTGACACATTCATTTTACTATTGAGGGAAGAGCAATTATAACTCACTGTTTCTATAGAGGCTTTTTGCTGTTTTTACTTGCCTATATATACAACTGGTTTTAGTCAATGTTGTAACTGGCAACCCCTAGCATGCTAAAGCTGATGGTGTGAATTGGAGGTAAAAGCAATGATCAACTAATGGTAAGATGGATATATTTTAATGATGTTGGGAATATATAAAACTGAATATATTGTTGGCTCTACTCACAAATGCATCTCCTGTAGCTGTTTTCCTTGCTTTGTTTGGGTTTTGTTGAAAACTCTGCATTGTTTCTTCTCATTAACATAAGATAACTGGAATAAGTTTCCTATCACCATTCACCATTCCCACTTGACTTGACATTTTCATAGTTCAGATGAGGCTCTAATAACTTTTCTGAGCTCTGCTCACTCTAATGATGTCCATTCAATAAACGAGATTTGAGCACTGCTGCCATGGTAAATAGTATACCTAGTGTACCTAATTACATAAAAACCAGAAAAGCTGCCATGAGAATGAATATTTAGCATTTTAGGCAAAAATACAATCAAAATAAAATTAAAAATACAATTTTTGGTAACAAGTACAGTTGCTTTGATAGATTTTTTTTTTTTTTTCTCCTTTGGAACTTTGTTGCTTTGCTGTACATCCCTGTTGGCCCCTTTGTTTTAAAGTGACAGAGATCCAGAAAATTTGCTAATGCTATAACTTAGTTTCCTGTTGAAATTACCTTCGTCTTCCACAGCATAAGAGAATGGTGTCCGGAGTTATTTTGAGGTTTAGTCTGGCATGGCTTGTGGCTATAACTGCAGAGCATTGCAGAAAGGATGATGAGATGGGCTGATGTGTTGCAGGGTTCGCTTCTGGGGCCCATGGCTGATGGCACGGGTCAATTCTGTGGGTGTGAGGGATAGAAAAGAACAGGGGAGAGAGACAGAAACAATGGAAAACTTGCCAGTGGTCAGCAGGGTCTCCCAAACAAGTGCCTTCTCCAGTGCTCCCAGAGGTCACCCTCCAGGTACCTGTCCCACAGGGACTGTGTAATTCTCACCAGGACTCGGGCATCCCTGTGCTCCTTCCTGCTCAGGGGCCCTTGTTAGCTGCAGCGGGTGATGTGACCAAGGGGGTGTCGCACACCCTCTGGCTGTTAAGCTTTCTGCAGACATATTATTGGGTCATGCTTGTCACCTCCTTAAATGACTACTATCTTTGTAGTTATTCATTAAGTCTTGTTTTCCTCTAAAGAAAAGAGAAGCTACAAAACAAGGAAGAGAGAGAGAAAAGAAATAGTGATTTTCATGCCATGAGGAACCCAACAAAACACCAACACCAGGCTTGGCAGCCTGTGGAGAATAACAAGGTAGGAACATCAGCATGGGAGCAGGTGGAAACCTGTGCCCCACAGCTGAGGGCTGGAGTCACCGGGCAGCTGCAGAATTGCAGAAGGAAGGCCCTTGGTGTTGCAAAGCTCATCTGTCGAAAAAGAGACAAAAGTTAGACTAGCCATGACAGACAAAATATTCTAAAGGAAAAGATGGTAGTCCTGTGTAACTATTTTTATTATTTTCTAGTAATTTTTTATAGTTTTGTTTCAATTTTTTTCCGCGGCTTGCTAAACGATGGCTTGAGGAGAGACAGCAGAAGATATTTTTGCCGTATGACTAAATGTGGGAAGAATCTAAATGGTGAAGAATACTCCTGGAGAGAAAATGAGAAAGTAGATGCTCCATCTGTGAGGATTTTCTTCTTTGCCACAGCACTCTCTTGGGCCTTTTTATTTCTGATGTTCTGTGTTTGCAAACTGGTAACTCTTTGCAAATCATTCAGTTGAAGCAAAGAACCCTTTAGCCAATATTTGTTGCCAAACACCGAGAGCTGATGGTGAGCGTGTTGGTAACCTTTAATGGATCCTGGAGATGGATCCTGGAAAAGCATAAGCTGAGTGTACACTGAATGGCACAGACACTGTGTAATATACTCAGGATATGGAGAGAAAGTGTGAAATCATGTGCTCCAAGCATCTGAGCTACAGGACACCTGCAGCGATGGCATTTTCTAGTCGCTGTGTTATTGTTGTAGTGAGAGTTAAACCCAGGGAAGCTGTTACTCGGAGGGAGCACAAGAAACTCAGCTCTCATACAAGAAATGTCCCGTTGCCCCCATTGCCCTCTTTGCCAGACTGATGGAAGAGCCTTTCATGTTGCACGGGCACCGCCGTAGCAGTCCCTGGACACGTGCTCAATCCAGCAGACTCATCACACCATTCTCTGGCTTGAGTTTTTCTCTGGTGTAAGACAGTTCATGTGTGTATTCAGGGAGGCCCAGCAGTCATGGGAAGATGTTCTCATTGTGTTCTACAAACAAAGTGTGTGTTTACATGGTGAATTTTATAGCTCTGTTTTTCCTTAAGCCTCTCGGAACACTGAGTTAATTACATGTTGAGGAGACAGAAATCCTCCTATCCCTGCAGTCAGAGATGGTTTCTGTAAACAGCGATTTCTTTCGGTTCACAAGATCAGAGAAAACCGAGTTCTACTCAAAATTGGGGAAAAAACCCCAAAACACTAAACCCCACATTCCCTTTTTGTCACCTGGCCATGTTAGTGAAGTACAATTTGATAGAGAAGACACTCCACTTGGCTGTAGGTCTTCTCCAAACTTTTGGCTAAAGGTGGAGATTTTGGGTCAGAATGGCTCAGTTTACACCCTAGAGGAAGAGTTTGATCAGAGGTATAATGATATGACTAAACAAACTAGGTCTTACCTTGGCACAATTGATGCCAAAAATAGGCCATTTTACGTGGGATCGCCCAACCTCAGCAAGAGCACCAGCGTGCAGAGAACCCAGCACGGAAGCATGCTGGAAATTTTACATTCCGCTTGACATGGAGAGTTTTTCGGTTCTGGGGGTTGATGGACAGGGGAAGGACCTTCAAATCACAAAGTCTGTGTACGGAAATAACCAGGGTAGGTGTTCTGTGAGTTGAACCCAAACATAGAACCTTTTTGTCTGAAATAGCACCCTGTGCGTTTTAGTGTAATTAATGAATTTGGGCTTGAATCTCTGTGTTTGGATAGAGTTGGGATGCCAATTAGCACCTAACTATTCGAGCATCTCTAAAGGTATGGCAATATTAAGACAGACATAAGCTTGAAATGGTAAGTAGTGTTTCTTTGCAAAGAAAAAGACAGACTCGGAGATAATATATGTGTTTGTTTAATAGAAAGAACAAAGTATTTTTAACAGTCAGTGAATTAGTGTCTGGTTTAGAACACAATTGTGTTTTACATCATCTGTCTGGGTATGGCAGCAGCTTCTCCCACCAATATTTATATCTTAATAAAATAGTGAAATAATAAAACAAAGCCAAGAGTGCATTTTTAACTTATATTGCTCGTATTAGATCCTGCTTACAGACAGTTAATGGTTTTTCCCTCTCCAGCTTTGTACATTGAAAAATAGTCATAACAATAATAAGAAAGCTTCTTTAAATTTGTTTTCAGTAAGTTATGTTCACCTTTTTAAAAAATGCTGTGTAATTTGTTAATCTGATTTCCCTGCCAAACTGGTTGTCTTATTCAACAATAAATGGAATACAAAGCTTCCCCCAGGCAGAGAGACAGAATACCAGCCCCCGAAAGTTTGGCAGCTTCATTGACATTTGGTGGAAGCCTCAGGCAGCAGTTAATTTCTACCCTGTTTATATACACACATATACTTTTCATAAAGCATGCAGGCAGTGCTGCAGATAAATTAAGACTAATTCATATTGTAGTTCCCAGGTATACACTTGTTGAAGTGACACAAAGCCATTTCATTTTATGAGAGAAGGAGTTCCTCACAATTAACCAAATCTGTCAGCCTTGCAGAGCAGTGTGTTTCCAGGCAGCTGTATGAGGCTTTCAGAGCGTTATTTTTCTGCAGTTGCCATCCCGTGAATACAGCGATCTCGAGAAGTAAAACTAAGGGTTTCAGACCCTATTCCCAAAGATGTCCCACCTACCTCAATGCTGCTGTTCATGACTAATAGTTACTAAACATGCTGGTAAGGCAAATGTACGCTTTATTCATAAAAGCAGTGCTAGGGGTGCCTAGCTCGCGGTTTCAGAGAAGTGCCAGGCCAGCCTCCTTAAACGTGTGTGGTCCACAGTCGAGTAAGAATAGAAATATCAGACCATTAAAAGAATGGAGGGTTTATTTAAATTATTTGATTTAAATCACATTTTTAATTGTGGTCTGTTTCCTTTGTCTGTGTAAATTGAAATCAATGAATGAAGTCCAAGCTCCAGGAGTAGAACTTGTGACTCTGCGAAGGAATGGTTTACTCAATACCAGCTGTGGAGTCGGTCCATTTCTCTTACAGTACCAGTGCTTCATATACATCATGATGAAAGTTCCGGCTTTGTAAGGCTAATCCATTACAGCTATTTGATTATACCTATCAGTGCCATAGGGAGAGAAAATATTTGTGAAACTGATGATTTAAAATGCAGGATTTCAAATAGATGTATATATTTATAAAAACACTCTCAGTCACCCTGGTAAGGGAAAAGCTGGAAATCAAAGCTCAGAGAGCTTTTCCTATAGTCAGTGAGACTCTGTATGCTTCTGAGTATGGGAACAATGGGAGGAAAAGAAACAGATCTATTTTTTCCCAGTACTTTAATGTACATACCATTGAATATCACATTTCTAACTGACAAGCAAGCAATGGCTTTGAATTGCCCTAGTTCTTAAAGTGAACTTAGTTTTTCTTTGATTTCACAATACATATTGTCTTGTTTTGAAAAAATTCTATGTGAGAAAACTGTTTTGATGATACGACTCATCAGCTACAATAAAAATCTTTATTAAAGTCATCATGGGGTTTGGGTTTTTTTTGAACTATTCAGGAATTACAGAAGGCAGGTCTCACAGTAACTCAGTAGGAGCGTTACTTTTACCCAGACACAAGTCATGGAGCTGAAAGTCTGCTTGATGATCAGAGACTCAATAGCAGCAGCTCATTTCTAGTGACTTGCTTCTAGGTAGAGTCACGGGAAATCGGGATGTGCTTAAAGCAGTTTTGGCAGCAGTTGGGGTTTCAGACTCTTCTGCTGAAGACGGCGGGACCAGGTGTGGTTCCATGTGCAGCGTGAGGGTCTCGGGTACGAGGTGTTAACTGCATCATTACAATAACTCACCAAAAGTTCTCCTTTAGTTCTCGCTTCGTATAACACCCAGTCTGATTATCGTAGTATTTATCAGCGTACCTTTGACCAGTCTTGCTCAAAGATGCAACAGAAAACTGTTCCCTAAAGGTGGCAGAGGATAAAAAGAGCAGTTGGACAGTTACCTGCAGCTGCTGTGGTGCCAGCTGTGCTGCCAGGTCTCACTGCGTTGAGCCCTTTTCTGGAGATGAATATGTCAAACAGGGTTGCACAGACAGGTTACTCTCCTGAGTTCGTGGACTTCAGCTGCTTGTGGGCGATGCTGTTCATGAAGGAAACATGCCAGCAGCGTGTGTGACAGTGTGTTAGATATACAGAGAGCAACCCACAGCAAATCACCTGCAGGAAATCTGCAAAACCCTTCTCTGCTCTATTGCTAAAATGACGTTTATGGATAATTTATCACCTACTTGTCTCTTGAATAAATTACACATACTAATGAAGACAGAAAAACTCTAACAAGTGCTGCTTTTGGTGCTGGCAAATAGGCCAAAACTTAGACTCTTATCAAATATCTCCCAGACTGTTCTATTTAGCAGCTCATGATTGTGAACAAGTGATTCATTCTTGTAGCTATTGTTTTTGCAGTACAAACATTAAATATTCTTTCGCTTCCATGACAACTTAGAAATTATCTATTATATTTGACATGTCAAAACAAATTCGGGTTTATTAGAAGAAAAATGAGAATTTAGTTTCAGTGAAACTGTAGCTGTGGTTAAAAATTTCACAGTTATTTTGCTTTCAGATACTGTGATTTGCAACTCTCCAATGTATCTTTAATATAAAGATGTTACATTATGTTCTAAATACAATACTTGTTTCCTAAGGCGTTTTTTTTCCGGTTTCCCCAGTTTCTTAGCAAAGAGGTATTTTCAGGATATTTTTGTGGTCCTTTTGTTGTTTACAAATACTATTGTAGGTTTCTTAAACGTAAGTTAATGGCAAAGGAACCAAACAGAATGAACTTTGCAAATCGCCGCTATTATAAATGCCCCATTGATTTCGTATTAAACTACACACGTACATTCTGTAGTACTGCATTCATCACTAGGTCTTTTTTTTTTATTATTTCACTTTTATAAAATCTTACTTCTCGTATTCATGTGCTGCCTCTGAGAGTTTGCTTTAACTCCTTGGTCCCGTGCTAGGTCTGTCATCTCTGTTAAAAGGCTGTTTGGAGGCCCTGAGGCGTGCTGAGGTCTGCGTGTATTTTGTTCTTCTGCAGCGTACGGAAACACAAAGGGAATGCCTGAGATTCCAGAGGTAGATAGAAGATTGGATCCCTTTCTTTGCTGAAAACTTGAGAGTTTCTCTTCAATTTGAATATTTTAAAGATTCTTTAAATTTAAAGATCTTTTTCTTTAATTGTGATTGCCTCTGGCCAGTGCAGGTGTTTGAGCTCATTTTTCAAGGCTGCTGGACTGATGCTGTTGCCCCCTGTAGCGCAGCTCCACAATCTCGCTCTTTGCCAACCACAAATGCAGTGCTGGGAACTATTATTTTAAAGCTCTCAGCAAAGTTAGTGCAGCTGTTCACCTGCACATTACCCTCCCACTCACTCATTTCAATCCAAAATGTCAAAAATCATAGGGAGCTTTCAAAAAAAAACCTTAAAAATAATGGACTCGGATTCTTGCTGTGACAAATACACAAAGTTAATGATCGGTTTCCACAAATAATTATACTGTTAATGGAGCAGAGGAAAAAGAAAAAGCAACTTGTACAACTGGAGCAAATGACTTTAGTTTTAAGAATGTTGATGTTCCTGAAGTACCTCATGCATCATGGTTTGTTTTTTTTTTTTTTGGGGGGGGGGGAACCACAACACAAAACCCCACCAGCTATTAACCGTATTCAGTTATTTGTGATTAATACTTAGATTTTTTTGTGATTGATTTTCTTTTTCCTGGACATGATTTTTGTTTACAGTTAGCAATTCACTCTCTTCGTGTTTTAAGAGAAGATACAGTTTGGGGTTTTTTTCTTATTTTTAATTTCTTTGAGCTACCAGAATGATAGTACGCTTGGGTTTGCAGTAAAGCAAAGGGTCTCACCTGAGATGTTTCTGTGTGTCAGGCAAGTCAGTATCTTTTAGAAACTCCAAAGAGTTCAAAGAGAGATACTACTGATTCTCTTCACTTCATTAAAACAAGTTACATTAAAGACAGAGTATGTCTTTCCTTTTCCCAAAAGGTTCTTTTACACAAGTTTTCTGCTTGGATGATTCTCTCTGCTCAGTGCCATACTATAAAAATGTTCTGCTGATGGTTATGACCAGTCGTAGGAGACAGCTTCCCTTCCCATGATCGTATCTAGAAGATCTTTTATTCCTGCTTTTTACAACTCATCTTTTCATAGCCTTTTGGTAGACTGTGAAGCTAGGTGAAATTAGAACTGTTTACAGTGGGTTTGCTGACTCAGTTTTGTGTTAAATAGACAGAAACAGAAATGTCAGGATACGAATACTTCTGACAAGCTAGTCTATGGAATTAATTCAAAAGTAAAAAGTGCATTTTATTTTGAGTTTCTCATTTTGATGTAGAATTTATAGCTTAATGCACAAGCAGATGAGTAGATAGTACATGATAAATAATCACAATTATTCAAAGTAAATACTCTTATCAAAAAGGCATTGCAGTATCTTTGAGAAAAAGGTTTGTGTTATGTTTTAATCTATCCAGAAAACCTGAAATTTTAACTTTTTATGATAAATCATAATTAAAAGGACTCTTAAGATATTACATTTTTCGATGACTTAAAAATTTCATGCACTAATTACCTATAGTAAAAAAACTTTTGCTAGTACCATCTGTATATTCAAAGTGAATTCTGTAATTACATATTCAGTACATCATTCTCTTATAATGCATTCTCAAATGTAGTGGATGTTGTAAGCTAGGCTGAACCTAAATATATACTATTTCTTTTCAGTATTACTAGAAGTTCTGTAAAGATTCACTAATTTGCTATATAGTGATATATCCTGTGTCTATTGGAATTTGAAATTAAAAAAAAAAAAAAAAAAAAAAGAAAGGTTTTAACAATGAAGAGGTTTCTATGCACTTTGCTGGGGTGAGGGGAAGACTAGCAGTTCAGAAAAAAATCCAATTATGTGTCATTTTATTATTGCCAATGTAACAATTATGAGTAGGATTTGAAGCTGAGCCCATGCAGTATGCTACAGTAAAATACAGCTAATATATTTATGTGAGAGAAGTATTTAGGCAGTTTAAACTGTGCTGAGGTTGATAATCATAAAGTTTCTAATAAAAGAAGGTTCATTGTGATAAGATTTCCTGAGCAGGAGTTTGTGTAATGTTTAGAACTAGGGATTTGTCTGCTGAGAAATTCATGAAGCTTCTTCTACAATGTCACTGTACTTCTCAAAATCATTGTAATCCACAAGTGTAGAACCATCTAGGATTTTAATAAGAAACATAATACCAGGATTAAATTTTGCTTAACTCTTCAAGATATGCATTTGCAAAAGAAATCAAAAGTAACCACCTGGTAGAAAAACTAGTCAACATGAGAGACCGTGACTGTGATCTTTAAAAATCAATCTTGGTGTGTTGTTTTCTTTCTTTCTTTCTTTCTTTTTTTCTTCATGGTGATTTGAAGATTATATAAAAACTTGTGTAACTGACGTTCTCCCTTCCTCATGTAAGGAGGAAGGTTTCTGTTGTCATGTATGTGGGGTTATCAGTCCTGTCCCCAAAAAATGTCCCGCCCCAAGCCTGGATAGCAATGTTCTCTAGCTGTGAAGTGCTGTCAGTGCTTTGGTTTCTGTTGGGATACAAAGCTTCACAAAATCCAAATATCTCATATGAAGTCCAAAAGCTACCGTTAGATTAATGCAGCTTTAGGGTTGAGAAATTAAGCAGGTCAGTGTTGGAGAATCCTAAACTAGTAATCTCTTCAGCTTTTACCAGAGGCACCGCGTGTGTAACTATACCCTGTGTACCTGTACAATGCGTTTCTCAAGTGTCAACATTGGAGGTACATGGAGTATTCATGTTGCTTCCTTCTTGATGTTACAGTAAGCATGAAAACTTTGTAATGTTTGTTTTAGCTGCCGAGGCTGGGCAAAGAAGGCATACGTAAGGTAAGCAACTTGATTTCAGTGTTAGATTTTTTTGGGGACCGCATATGATTTAGACCAAGGGTTATGAACAATTTTCAGAGAAGCATACTGAGGCAGTCATCCTGAACAGGTTCGAGGAATGGTATCAGGTTCAGATGTATACTGTTTCTATCAGTCATCGTAACTGGGGATTGAAAAAGCCTAGGCAAGGAAAAACTATACATTTTGCAGTTTTTTCTTCGTGCTAAAATCTTGTTTGCTCACTTTTTCCTCCTAAAAAAAGTGAAAAATCACACTGAGAAATCATGACAGCAGAATGCTTGAGCTCAGGTTGCTCTTCAGGGAGGAGGCACTGGGCTGCAGGCACTGACATGCTTGTTTGCTGTGTGTAGATAGTTTCATACAAACCAGATTGAACATAAATGTAGAGGCCTCACGACTTCTGCTCAGACTCTTCATAATCTGTGAACACCTGCAATTCTCTTAGCTCCGATTTGTCAGTGGGAGAGCAAGAAAAAGGAGGATAATAAAATAAATCAGAACCCAAATCAACTGGAAGCATTCCGGTTCTTTTGCATTCCCATTGCAGGATGCCAGCTGGTGTGTACCTGGTGACACCTGCCCTGTCCTGTCCATTCTAGTTTCAAGTCATTGCTCTTCTAGGTGCTTCTCCATTGCCTTGATGACCAAAACTTTTTATCTGAAATTAATGACCTCTGCACTTCTAGTAATCTTTTTATGGGTGCTACTTTTGTATTTCTTTAGTTCAGATTTTTGTTATACTTGCAGATACCTTCCTTGGTCTGTACTTCTTTTCTTTTTTCTTACACCATAAGGCTTTTTCTAGCTTGAATAATATTGCTTTGCAATTCCTAGTCATGTGTCTTAATTTTACTTTTTAAAAGGCTTTTCCATCATATAAAAATAG
>NW_010131808.1:19502-35113 GCF_000699245.1 Pterocles gutturalis | reverse complement strand
TCCTGTCATCTGTAAAGACTGAGCTGGGGAATCGTATCAGTAGGGATCCTGAAGGGTCGTCTGTTTTTTTAGACTCCACAAGGTTTCAGAGGCAAAGAAAATAGATTTGCATGGGACTTAACCGTGTACACTCTCTTCCCAGTTTGAGGGACAACTTAATTTCCTTTACCAAGAGAAATCAAAGAAACAAATTTGAAAATGAAGGGGAGTCAGATCTCCTTTTTAAAACAGCTGGTTGGTTTTCTGGTTTTGTTTGTTTGTTTGTTTGTTTTTGGGGGGGTTTTTGGTTTTTTTTGTTGTTTGTTTTTTGTTTTTTAGTTTTGAGTACACTGAGTGTATTACAGCCACTGCACCCGTCCCACAAGCTCTCCCAGTCCCTCTGGCCAGTCCGAGGCCATGCTCCTGGAGATGGATTCTGTACTCCTCAGGAGGAATCACGATAGTTTAACCATGTCGCAGCCATGCCTTTGTACCTGAATATCCTCGGGGTTTTGCCGCTCGGGGCCAGTACAGAAGCTGATCCGTGTGGGCTGTCGTTCAGGGGCACTGGAAGAGCTCCCTCAGTTTTCCTGGATGTCTCACCTGCTTTTTTGTACAGTTTTTGTTCACATTTAATGACAAACTCCGTGATACTGACTTTGCATGCTGGATGGTGTTACTTACTACGTCGTGGTGTGAAATGAATCCATTACAAATCACTTAAGTGTATAAACCATATAATTTGTTTTCTATTCTTGTTATCAGTTCAGGGAAAAAGGACTCAGGCAAAAATGTCACAGCAAATGCGCTATTGTTAGTGACATTGCTGTCTCGTTATGGGACGTGTGGAACCTGGAAAATCACCGATGTTGGTGAATTTACTTTAATGTCTCACGCCCAAGGTCTGAAATGGTGTGTGTGTGGCAGGTACGTCACAATTGGAGCATCAGGGACGGAGCACTGGTTTCTAGGATTTGTTCATAACAGTTACCCTTTTTTTACATGTTGTAACACGCTCTTCTGTCTCAGAAGTAAAGCTAAAATACAGACAAGCAGGAGTGGTAATGGGAATAAAGTGAAAGTGAAGAACAGGAGCTGAGAAAGGCAAAGGATTGAGAAGATTGGCAGAGAAAATAGTGGTCTGAATGGGCACAGGACAGAGCTCGGAGATAAGGCAGGAAAGGAACGTGGTTCTGAGGCTGCTCAGGGAAGGATTCATCTCACCCAAAGCAATGCTGTTTGTCAGTCTCTGTATCTGCTAAAGCTCATTCAGTATTCATGATGATATATGGAAATAATAGAAGAGGGAAGAGGAACACTTGGTGTGTGATCCTCTTCCTTTCAGCCGTTTTTATTTAAATGAATGGGAAACCCTGCCATGTGGTAAACTTCTCAGATGAGCTGTTCACGAATTACTTAGTGCTCCATAACTTAGTACTGGTGAAGTAAAACTTTCTTTAAAAAGCAATTATTTCTATGTATGAAGGTGTCAGCAGCTTGTGATGTACTATAGGCGAAATTGGTGCACTGCTAATCGAAGTTAGCATTCTAAATTAGCCAGACGGAGTGGTGTGCGAGCTGCTGTGACCTATTTCTGCATTTCTTGTGGGAATTAAAACAGAGGAGTAGTTGGAAGAAAAATCTCTGACCCCAGCATTGCTTTCATAATCAACTCCCAAGTAGTAGGATACATAAAATACCAGCTCACAAGGAAAGAGAACAATAAACAAGGTTTGTGTGTGTCACTTGTAACTGTAGCTGTCAGGTGTATTTTTGATTATTTCATTTCTGCTTCTCATTTTCAAGAGATTAAGTTGTTGTTAATATGTTGACATCGACTGCTTTATTTATTTTACTCGAGTACTTAAGCTACAGATTTCATCTCCTCTACATTGTCTGTGTTGTCTAGAGTGAAAACAGCATTTTATAAGAGACCTTTTTGTTGTGTAATGCATTTCTGTATGGATTTCAGGACAGATGATGGAAAAAGTATCAGCTTACCTACTGTAATATAAACTTTCATAGGTGGGAA
This sequence comes from Pterocles gutturalis, assembly GCF_000699245.1. Taxonomy (NCBI): domain Eukaryota; kingdom Metazoa; phylum Chordata; class Aves; order Pterocliformes; family Pteroclidae; genus Pterocles; species Pterocles gutturalis. Next base: position 33,102 of record NW_010131808.1, on the reverse strand, counting down.
CCAAGGTAATTATGAGTTGCAAGTCAAACTAAACATATTGCTACTGTTCTAGTTTCTAGAAGCCATTGATTTAAGTTGCAAAATCCTAATACAGTATACTACTATGAGAGGTTCACAAATGTAAAAAAAAAAAAAAAAGAACAAGCTATTGTAAGACAAAGCAGAATTGTGCAGCAGGATTGTATCTTGCTTTTTTTTGTAATTTTGTAAGGACTGTTATTTTTTTCCCTTTTCCTGTTGCAGGCTTCAGAGTAGTGAATACTATAGGTGGCAATCTGGTGGCACATCCCTGATAACATTTGCGTGTTTCCTATGTTTGATGGTAACACAAAAATGGATTGCGATAGAGCAAATTCTTTGGGATTATTATAGGGTGAAAATACATTTGAAAAACATTTTAAGCATCTCTTAAATTAATCAAGAACTCAAAAGTAGCTGATGAAAATGCCTTCCAATCTCCACATGTGATTAAATAATTCTTAATGAGAAGTAGGTCCTTCGTTAGATGCTATGTCTAGCTAATTGAAGAAATCAGGCTTTAATGCACTCCAGAGCACACGAATGAGTGAGCATGGCCTATACATGACAATGTTTATTACTTATTGATATTTAAATGTTGCTAAATTAATCTTATTTAACTGACTGTGCACAGCCAAAACACTGGTATTGTAATTGTACTGTATCACTTGAGGAGTTTATTTTGCTTCAATGTAAAATTTGAATTTTTTCCTGCAGTTCATTGTTGCTGTGATTAATTCATCATGGCTACTTACATATGCAGAATCTAAATACTGCGCAACATTGGTTTTCTTTTTTTTCTGAATATGAAGCTTCTCTTAAAGCCATAGTATGAAAAATAGTGTGCATCCTGCGGGAGAAAATATTTCTTTAATCTTCCAGTGAGAAGCAGTGACTAAGGGCTCCAATACAGCATGAGATTGTAGAAATACTGAAGTCAGACAAATCTGGGAACACCCCTTCCCCCATCTCTGGTTAAAATCAAGACTTTATTTTTCTTCCATGTGCCTTTGGGTTTCCTTTCCCCCTTGGTTGTTCTGTTTAACTGAATTCCACTTCCTTACGTCTTCGCACAGGTGTGTGGACTGGAAAACCCAGGATGTACTGCAGTACGGGGTTGGATGTGGTATGGTCATTTCTAAATTCGTATGGCTGTGGTTTCACCAGTAACCTCAACCCTGTGGCCGTGGGGGAATCAATGACCGGGCCAGCAAATTCTAAGCAGGTCACAAAATGGAGAAAAGTTTTTAAGCACAAGCGTGCGCTGTCTTTGCTGGACGGTTTTGCTTGTCATTTGGCCAGTAGTTTCCACTGGGAAGAGTCCTTGAACTCCTGATATGAAAATGTAAGGTTGAAGAGCCAGGAGGAAAAAGCAGTCAAGCTGTGCTCATCTCCTGCTTGACAAGTGGGTGGGGAAGGCACACGGGTGGGCACAGAGGCGTGTCTGTCCCTCTGGGCTGAATGGTGCCACCCGCGTCCCCTCCCTGACACTCTCAACCCCAAAGGGAAGGGGGACAGGGTAGAGGCTGTCACTGGCTCTTCATTTATGTGAAGATCCATAGTGTGGCAGAAGTGCATCAGTGCTATGACCTGAGCACAGCCACCTTCATCCCATGCTTTCAGCAAGACGAGGGAGGAGCGGAGCTGGGCGGGATCTCGACACACCTCACTGGCATCTCCTGGGTGCTTCAGTGTGCTTTGTACAGAGCCAGTGGGTTCTGACTAGTGGTCCGTGCGAGGGGAACTCGTCACACCAAGCTTTTGAGGGCTGGGATACTCACTAAGACCATTGCAGATCCTGCATGCAGTTACTTGCACTCGTAGTTAATAATAAATTGAGATGTATTGGAAAAACTATCCCAAAGGTTAAGCAAAATTTGTGACTGCCACAGACAGTCTGGTATTTCCCTGTTGAAAAAAAAAAAAAAAAGTGTGGAGGTGAGGTTGAGAGTTTAATCTCATACAAGCAGAGGTTAAACCAAGATGCTTATTAAAATAGAATATAATTAACCTGTTGCAACAATGCTAGTGTCTAGCCTTATGGAAAAGCAAAACACTGTAACACATAACATCCAAGAGTGAGAAAAACAAATCCGTGCTTATCCAGGGAAATGCAGTGACCATATCTGCTCATGCAGGGAAATCGGGTGGCATAAGTATTTTACTTCTTTTGATGAGTGAGTGATACCAGTGGTCATGTTCAAGAGCTGCGTGTGCGTGGGGGAGAGAGAGCAAGGAGCAGTCTCAGCTGCAAGGTGATCCTTTCCCTGGCCTGGAGGGGAATAAGCAGGTGTGTTAATTATCTATTAATGGACAAAGATTCCTCCTAGAAGGAAGAATTGCCAGGCCACTGTGACACTTCCTCTCTTGCAGTTCTCCAGTGGCATGAGGAAGCCCCGTGGTTTGGGCCAGGTGAAAACGGGGAGCATTTGCCATTGAAGGGGTGTTGCTGAGGTTTTCATGGGGCGCTCTCTGCCCTGCGGCTCATTGACTGCCGTCCTACCTGGCTCCTTCCCTGCCCTCGTTATCTGCGCTTCCTTCTAGCCTTGCCTTGGCCTGTTAATGCTGCTCCTTTTCAGGGTTTCTCTCCTTTGACTTTTCATGGCTATGTCCCTCTTCAATAAACCTCTGCCCTTTCTCAGAAGAGGGGTCAGAGAGGAGACTGGAGACCAGGGCTGCGCCACGCTCTTCTCCCTCTCATGGGCTGTGCTGCTCCCCCGGTAGCAACCTGCCTTCTGAAGGGCTGTCGTGATGGACATTTGGGTGTCCCGGTACAAGGACGTACCAGCAGTTGCTTGTTATACTCCTTTTAAATTTAATTTTCTGTAGGCACCAATATTGGGTGTTCTTCTGGAGTGACAGTCATTTAGCACAGAAGGGGCAGCAGCTGGTTATTTGCCTTTTAAACACGTCTCTCCTATGTAAAGCAGGTGGATTCTAATGTTACTTGGTCCTAAGAAAATACCCTGATGAACATGAATAGCAATTGAATAATGTCCCAGAATAATATGGTCAGTCACTGTTTCCCAGTCCTTATTTGAATGGAGTTTTTCCAAGTGTTTTATTTTGGAAAGTCCTTACTGGTCCCATGGAAATCAGTGTGGATCCTCTGTCCAGGTTCTTCTGCTACTGGCTGCTCAAATTACTTGTAAGTATGTGAACCTAATATTTTATATCAACTGGGGATTGTAAGGAGTCTGAACCAACTAGCTGTAATTTCATAATAAAGCTGTGTTCTAATCTGAAGTGTTTTGGCAAATACTAATTTAGTTTGGAAAATAAATAAAAATAATCAAGCAACTGATTTCCTGATATCAAAATTGCTTCATATACAACAGTCAAGGATTCTCTTGAATACAAGGGATTTTAACAGTGCCTAGCTTGGTATTAAGATAGGTGTTTATATTTGAATGCAAAAAAGATGAGTTGCTTTTAAAGCTGGCAGTTTAATGGTTTTGTCTAATTGAATTCTTGTTTAATTCTTAGGAGGAGGAAGTGATTGGCTTAGGTTAATTCTGAAATCGTGCAAAATGTTACTCTTTGAAACCATTTTAAGATTTTATTTTCACTTTTCTAGTTAGCGTTTTGGAAGTTATACATGCTCCTGATTTTAAATTAAGTAAAATAATGAATGCCAAGTTAAATTTGTTTAAGTTTGGGCCGGCAACTGTTTAATTATTCAGTCAGAAGATGTATATGGTTTTTATTACTTTTAAAATCACTGCTTTAATATTAATACTACTAAAGTGCTATTAAAACATAGCAAGTTGCTAGAGGCCCTTTCAAAAGGTATTATGGGATCTTTATAAAAACGGGATAAGTAACAGAAGTTGGGATTGTGATTGGGCTCTGCTCCTTTTCTGTCGGTGTAGTGAAGCCCGATACTGCTTTCAAGTAGGAAAAGTGCTGCTCAGCTCTGAAGGAGTTTCTAATACTATGAGAAGATCGCTGGTGATAACGTTCCACTATCTACAATTTCTAGTACAGTACCAAGAACAAGGAAAGGACAGTAAGATGGTGATTTTAATTATCTGTATAAATTAAACTCTTCGCTAGAGTCCTGTGATTACTCCAACTTTATTGTTTGGTTTTGAGTGTAAACTACAACCCAGTTAAATCAGAAAGAATGGTTTGATAGATGTCACAATCTGAGGCTTTCAGAAGGGACAAAAACCTGTCAAACAGTTCAAGATGGTCTTCTTGGCTGTGCTTTTTTTTTTTTGTCTCTAAACCAGAAGGTGTTATTGGATTGAATATTTGCAGCAGGAAAAAAGAATTCTATGTTGTATAGGATGTGGTGTGCTGGAACTGTCTAGGAAGTCGGCTGTCGCATTTTTCTGTCTGCATGGAATCGTGCTGTGTGTTTTCTTATGAGTCAGGAGATGACCTTCTCGTATTGACACAAATAACGAGTCATTTGGGATGTCTCCAGCCTTCACACTGGCCAGCATCATGTCTTTCTGTGGCGCAGGAGCATGCAGCTCTGACATGTGCCCTGGTATCTTATACCCAGTAGGACTGGCCAGGCCATTCTTAGGGTTTGTTTTTTTTTTTTTCATATGTGTTTTTTTAAATGTAATGCTACAGAGCGGTGCTGGCTTTGCCATCAATCCATAAACCATCACCGAGCGGGTTCCTCTGGGTGGCTCCAGAGCCACGTTACACATCCGAAAGGACATACAAGTTTGTAAGTACTCACAGCACATGACTATTTAGAAAACCTACTGGGCTCCTTCTGCAAAACAAAGCAATAAAATAGACCATTAATTCTAACAATCTGTGGGAGTGTGGTCTCGTGTTCAGTTGGAAAGTCTTTCACTAATTTCAGCTGGCTAAGGGAATCGTCTGGGTGTCACTGGTGCCCAGGCTGCTCTGTGGGCAGGGTGGTTCCCTGTAAGGATGGTGAGGGCAGATTTTTGCAGTGCACAGTTTGAGAACTTTCGCAAGGTCCTTGTTTGTGTGCGATTATACTGTGGATCGGTGTTGCCTCCTTCCGCTAGACACTAGTACTAATTCTTGTTATGGTTGTAAAGGTATTTGAACTCCAGATTTCCTTCTGTTTAGAGAAAAATGTTTATAGTAGGCGGCTACACTCAGGGATCAGTTCCTAGGGGGTTCCTCTGCAAGCAAGCTCCTCATTAAGATGTGGTGACCATGTTTTAACCTTGATCTTTGCATCAACTCAGAATATTGATCAAAGGAAGTTGTACAAGGCTTCTCTAGTTTTAGCCCGCCAACAATAATTAAAAAATGTAATTTGCCACTCTCCTGAATAACTTTGATATGCCAAGCGTGTGTTCTGCACGTGACTTTTTTAGTGGCTTGAATGATGTATTAATTTACTTGTGAAATAAGTAGTTCAGAGCTAATGAACTCCAAATACTTCTGTAAATCAAAAATACTTGGTTGTTTATGAAAAGTGTTGGTTTTAAGGCTTTTTTCCAATCTGCAAACTTTCAAACAACTTCTTTTTTGCTGTAAGTATCTCTGCTTCTTCAATGGGATTCATTCCTCAGTCCCATCATCTGAAATACTTCCATTTCAGTAGTCTTTTAAAATATGCATTTATCCCAAGCTTCTGGGCAGGTTTACAAATACCATCTCCCTCATATTCTGAACAGTCTCTGCTACCCACTGCATGTTTTAAAGAATTACATTCTCCTGTGTATGATCTGTTCGTTTTAAGGTAGAGCTGGATATGTAGTTAAAAGAAATGGTTCCTAGAAATGACAGAGGAATTCATAGCATCTAGTAACCGTAAACAGCTCAGTATTGCAATTGGACATCCAAGAAACCTGAGAAAGAAACTAATATTTTAAGTGCAAGGCCTATTTATGGCATTGCAGGAGCGATGACAATAATTGCAGCAAAGAAAAATAATAGAGCCTATCAGGGATATAAGCCAGTTGCAGCACGAGTGATGGTAATATGTGTATGATGATACTTCTGGAAACAAAGCACCATGGTTCTCTTTGATTTTTACGATTTTCTGCCTGATGCTAATATAAGCAAGTAGCAAGGAAAAGACTGTGACAAACAGATGAGGCCCTTACCCTGAAAACGTTCACATTCTTCAGCAGGCTTGCTTGGCTCCACTGAGCGCAGTCACATACAGATCTTGGTTGCAGCAGGGTTTGCAATCAGGCCTGAAGTCTAACAAAGCAATTAAGCATACATCTTATTTCTGCAGTGCCTGGGTAGTCCGTTGCACACACTGAAAGCCAAGCCCATGCTCACACACCTTGCTGGATCAAAGCAATCAGGATCTCTGTCTTACTCTGTCTTGTCCCAAAGAATTTTCCAGCTGCAGATCTCTGTGCAAACTGTCTGGCGTTTATCCTGGGCGGTGGTGTCTCAGCTGTAGCCTTCAGTGCGCAGCAATCTTGACTGCCTAATGTTAAAGCTTGAAGAACGTTGGCTTTCCTGATCTACTGTATGCGTGTTAGGATATAGTTACCTTGGCTACTGTTTCATTTCCTATCTTGCCCTGCCATAGGAAAAGCTTGGCATATGATTTGTATTTGAGAATGGCATTTTCAATGCCACTGCAGTCTCAAGTCTCCTCTTTCTTTTACATCCTTGCTGTGTAATTTTTATTAGTCTTTTGTGCATACTTTTTAGAGTGCTAGAAAATAATGAAGTTGTTCCTAATTTTTATTGCTGTGTGAGTGCTCTGTCTAATCGTCAGGCTCTCAATTCTAAAGGGGCTTTTCTTTTTAACAGCTACCCAAGGAAGACAATCTCTATTGGAAGCTTTCACGTCATTCCATTCCTTCATGAAGAATTTATTAATTTTATAAAAAGTCTGTCTAAGCAATGCATCAGTAATTTATGAAGCTTCCATCATCATTTTTATAGACTGAGGGCATGTGGGAAATATCATTTGTGCCACTGGAATGATGCTCAGAAAACAAAAATGACTGTGGTACAGCTGTTTCCTACTGTACCATTTTTAGCTGTACATCAAGTATGGAAATCCTCTGAAAGTTATTTGTGCTTGTAAATGAAATATCTGGAAAAAAATGAGGGGTGTTTTTTACATCTTTACGTTTTCCTTCATTTAAGGACCAAGTTTGGTGGACTGTTCAGTGCATTAATGGCTGGAATAGGGAACTTTGTCTGCTTACTGTTCTGTAGCCGTTATTACAGCAATGTCAGTGGCTCTGTTGCCTCTACCTCTTTGTCTAAGGCCAGGAGGTGCTGTGCTGTGTGTCCCTGTGCTCCAAGGGCAGATCTGTGGGGTTCCCGGTTCCCACCCGAGCTGTACGGTTCCCACCTGGAGCGCTGGGAGCTGGGCTGGCAGGAAATTATTTTATGTGGATAAAGAAAAAAACAGTACAGTTCTGATGTCAATTGTGACTTGATCTCTCTGGCTTGGGCTATGTTGTTTACAAGACCAGCAACTGATAGATTTGATAGTGGGGATTAGGTGTGTGTTTGTGCAATTTTCAGTTTTATCATAGTGAGGAAGGGAAAAAAAAAGCTGAAGATTCCTTGAGGACAATTCAACTATTTCTATTTAGTTAGCTGCCTGAAATAAGTCTTTGAAGCAATTGATTTATAGACATGCTCTTGCCAAGGAATCAAATTAAAAAAAATTAAAAATCAAATGTATAATGTCCTTTTGCTTTGATTATTCTTTTATAATCTGTGGAAGACGTTATGGAATGAAATGGAAATGCTGTAATAAGGTTATTTCCTTGAAGATCTGAGCATTCTGAACCGAGTTAGGGAACTGGCAGAGTGTAAGCCATTAACCCGTGTGCATTTTCATTTTAAAGGACTGTTGCACTAGTATTGCTGTTAAATATGTTAAATGTTTTGTTCTCAAACCTAAGGGGTTAACTTCCTGTTACTGATTATTAGGTGTTTACCACACCAAAGCTATAACTTATGTGCAATGATTAGATGGGTTATTGTTCTCCAACCGAAAATTCAGGCCCTTGGTTTTCATTTCCTGACATTTCTTTGGCAACACTGGCAAACTCCTACCTGCTCTCCGTAGGCCAGTGATTAATGTGCAACGTTTACAATGGAGTTATTATTTTGAAATGTAACTTAAATGGGATCTATAGCACACTGTTGCTGAAATCAGTAAGAACAGGATCTAGTATGTGTTGGCCATGCAGTGGCTTCCTTTCCTGATTCACCTTCACTCTAAAAAACATAAACACGGGAGAAGCTGTTGTCAGAGCAGGTTTGCATTTGAATGTGAGACTGAAAAGAAGTATGCATGAAAGCCATCTGCTGATGATTGAAACAACGGCAGTGGCCACACACTTAAGCTGGACCGTGCTAACAGAGGTTTTCAGAGAACAGGGAGTTAGGTGGAACAGGTTTGGAAGCAGAGACAGTTATTCATCTAAAGGAAGCTGGTAAAATCTCAATTTGTATCATTCATTTTACAAATTAAAATAAAAAATCTTACTGAAAATGAAGCCTGTGATATGAAGCTTCTTTTATTTTCATGAAAATAAGATGCAGTTCTGATGCTCATGTTTTCTGTCTGGGTGGATGTGAATAAATGCCTTGAAAATGTCAGTTATCCACAGGAATACCCAGGTAGGAACTGTTGTTGAGATGACCAAAACACCCGTTCAAGCTATTCTTTAATATCTCTTTAGAACATGTTTTGCACTAGATTCTGAAGTGCTAACAAGAATCCACTTGGTGCAGAAATCCCTAACTATACATTAAAAAGCTTCTTAAAAGAAAAAATATCTGTGAAGTGCTCAGAGATGATCTCGCATTCATGGCTGAATGAATATCCTTGGCACCACTGATCTTTAGCTGACTGACGGGGGAAGTCAGGAGCGCTGAAGAATTAGCTAGAGGTGCCTGGCAGGTTATAGATTAAATTCTTGTGATACAGATTTACCCACCGCATGTGTTGTATTGTTCATGAGCATTGCAAATAAGTCATATAAATTGTATTTTTAGCGCAGAAAGTGTGTTCAGGTCACAGGTTTTCTGCATCATGAATTGTTTTGAATGTGATTGGGAGAGGTGGGGGTGTGGAATAATTTAGAGGTATTCATCCAGATGTAATCTTGTTTTTCCAGTTTCTTCTTGTTGTGGTTTTTTTATTTTGAAGAAAGATCAGAGTATATGGCCAAGGAAAATGAAACTCAGTCACCTTTCCCACCACCTACACGTATGCTTTAAGCTATAATAATAGAGGCATTTTATGTGTGGGCTGACACTTCAATATAAGTTGGTGTAGTTTCATTATATTTGTACTTACTAAGGCATTGGTGCATACATTTTAGTTGTAGGTCCTTCCTCTGCTTACTAGGATACAAACCAGCATTTCAACATACCTTCTCTTTCAATTACTTGTTTTCTTTCTTTAATGCACTTCTTCCAACTTCAGGATTTTCTTAATTAGGCTTTACCAAGTTGGTTTCCATCTAATTTTTTAAAAGCTGTAATAGCAGGGAGAAGAATGAAAGTGAACAGGAAATGTCCTTAAAGTTTTTATAAGATTACCTAATATGGAGAAATTTAATTTGACATCATTCTAAAAATATGCAAATCTATCCTGAAGAACAACAGAACTAAAACAACTCTGACAGAAAATCACACAAAGTATACAGTATGAAGGTTAAAGGCTTAATTAGAGGATTAAACCACTCCTAGGAGTATTCTGTGTGCACCTGCCCTATGTTTTACGAGTCCTCTTGTTGAGAGATGCACTCCAGGTTTACTCCTGCTGGAGGATATTTTGTGTGGAAGCTGAAGCTGTTGTTTATATATCTATAGGATATATATTCTCACATACATAGGATATATATTCTCATATACGTACAAATATGCATACAAATGCTCTCTACTACACATCCATATGTCCAGAAGGACACTAGAATAACGCAGTTCTTCCCTCAGATAGCGTGTGACCGCGTTTTCCAAGCAACTTCTGACATTTTGGGTTCCAAACCTTGTCTGGGCATTTTGGATATTGACACTTGCTAGGTCTGTTGAAGGTGACAGCCTGCCAAGCCAGCAGAGCTGGCAGCCTGCCTCTCCCAGGGGTCTCTCTTATTTGGGATTCCTAGAAGCTCTCCCCTGGACTTTGCATACTTTTTTGGGGTATCCCCATTGCTTGGCCATTTTAGCTTCTCGGCTTCAGGAAAAGAGTCAAAACCTTGTTCCTCTCTAGTGAAAACTAGCCCAGCCCGGTTGGTCTGACTGTTCTGCATTTGTATTCAAGACTGTGGATCCTCATTCTGTGTTACAAAACATTTATCCAGTGTCATCAAAAGACATTGTCCATTGGTGGTGTAATGAACTTCATGAAGGGAGACTGCTGCTCCTGTTGTTGTTCGGACTTCTCTACCTGATTTTTTTAATGTAGGTCTTGCAGTAATGAATAGCTTCCTCCCTCTGCTGTTAATGCTCTGTCATTTCTCGTTAGCTCCCAGCGTCAGAAACCCAAATGGATGTTGCTTCTAAGGCTGAGCTAGAGAAATCCTCTGTGTGGAAGTAATTTTCTATGCTCACTTTTTGGAGTTTAGAAAGTAAACAGCATACGTCCAAGAGTGTGTGGGAGGCAGAAAACGCATGCACTTAACAACTTGTCTGCTTCACAAAGCACGGACTAGATAGCTGCAGCAACGCAGTGCTGATACCGATAGTATGTGCTTGACAGGAATTTGTAGGAAGAGAATAACCTTAATAATGTGCGTGGTTAATTAACAGTCTAATGGAATTTTACTAAAATAGATAATTCATATAAAGCAAATGTCCTATTTTTACTCAAAATGTTTGTGTCTGTATTTTGCAGATGGATTTCTATCTGATGCAGTCCTCTTACTGTGACTAAAAGATCCACTCCTGTATTTACATTCACACTTCACTTTGAGCTCACAGATATCAAAACAACACAGTGTATGTGCAAGTGCTCATTTGAACCATGCACAGGGATGCAATTTTTTTTTCTTCCATCCTTTCCTTTGGTTTAATTATGTGAGTAAAACTACCTGAAGGGCAGTTGGTGTGGTGTCAGTTTGGTAGCCACCTTTCAGTCCTTTTCACTCACACCCACCCAACTGCACTCCTTTTAGTAACGCCTGTGTTTGGTTTTCAGCCAGCAATTTTGTTATCAGTCAGGAAAAACTTTCTGAGATAGCAGGCTTGCAAGAATTATTTATTTTTTTTTTTCAAAATTACTTTATTTCAAAATGTCAATCACAGAATGTCTTTGTTTATAATCTTTCAGAACTGTTGGAGAGGCTCTGTGTGAATGCAACGGTAGGAGTGGTTGGAATGGTTATCTGATGTGATAAGGATGCTTTTAGCTCCTGTTTTGGGAAGGTCTCGGAGCTAGCGTCAGCAAGCCCACACAGAGGCTCTGTGCCATCTGCCGCTCGTGCGGGAGGGAATGGAGACTGGAGGCTGGATTAGGTGCTCAGGGAAGATTTTTCTGCATTTGTTACTGTAACGTAGGACTGGACCTTTACGTAGCCGAGCAAATCATTAAGAAATGTGTATGTTTTAGCAGCAGTTTTTGGAATCGGACGGTCCAAAGGCAAAAATGATGAATCCCCCTTTGAACCAGCCAAGTCCACCTTTGAGGGGCTTGTCCGGAGCATCTGACTCCTCTACCGCAGACCTGGCGGTAATCAGCTCCGCCGGTGCCTTACAAAACCTGGCTTAATGACTTTCTGTGTCACATTCACTGGGTGTACATTAATGAGGATTTTTCAGTTGTGTTCCTGCTATTTGTCTCTTTTAAGACTACTTTCAGTGTTTTAGCATCATGTTCAAAAGGCTAGTCAGACTTCTCTGCTCGCAGCCTCATTAAAATTCTGTTCTGCACATCCTCTGACTCACACTTTATAATCTATCAGAACACCTGTTTTCTTTACAATGGCCACAAGGCAGCTCAAAACACTGTGGTATTTAGCATTTAATAATGAGCACAAGATATGTATTTTTTGACTCTTAAAATTTCCTTTAGAAAAGTATATGGAAAAAATCCATGTTTGAATGAATTATCTGAATTCTCTCGCCTTCCCTCCCCCCCTCCCTCTGTTTCATTATTTGAATTTTGACAAAACTCAATAATTCTGTAGCAAATGGAGAGTTCCTGCATGACATTAGGCAATGGTCATGACTTAAACTGTGGTGGAATCCACTAGCATGGCTTTACCCGCAGTATTTGCCATTTTTGAATTGGTTAGGGCAGGAAGCGGTTGAGATTTGTATCTCTATTTAAATAAAGAGCCCTTCACAAGCAGTTCATTGTAACTCTACCCCTATGAGGATGCTTAGAAGCTTAAGTATATTGTTAACATCTGTCTCTTTATCATTCCATTACTTAAATCAATAGTGGGCATTGCAAACCATTTTTCTTTTAGTTGCAGGCTTTTAGGATTGTGGTATTTGGCTTAATATGAGCCATTTGATACCGAAGGGGTTTGAGGGCTCAGCATGGGGTGAAAAATGTGATCTCAAAGGGCAAAAGTCTGTCACTGTTATGTAAGAGAAGCCCTCCTTTCCTAGTGGATATGAAATGCCGTATCCTTATGCCCTAATAGAGGACACACTGCAAGTTTGATTATTGTAATCCTACAGTGTTATCCCATCGGTGAGTGGATTAAGGGAATTCTTTCTGCTGAGGGGTCAGAATAAACATTTTCATTTACTCCCTGCTGTGTCACAGACAAATAGAGGTGTTATCGAAGAATGTTTTACTGCACATGGTAAACAAAACTATAGTAACGTGGCAATGATTCTTCTGCCAGCTTTCCACTGTCATCAAAAATGGAATGCAAGCTGAAACTAGAGTCAAGAAATTGTCACTAAATTATTACACTTAATGAAGAAGTTTTGCATTTCGTGCTAATTAAATTATCTCTCCTTGTTTCAGGTTAGTAAAGTTTCAGGTGCAGGATATTGTGTGTCATATTTAACAGGGAAATGAGTTCCCTGTCTGAGTTGATCCAAGAATCAGGGATGTTGTATTTGAAAGGATTAAGTTGAAAAGATTAAATAAGGAAATAAATGTGCAAGTGGGGGAGATACGTAACATAGGCGGATTTAACATTTTAGCTGTTGGAGAACAGAATTTCCAAGGAATCCTATACTTTAAAAAGCATTGTGGTTTAGTTGCTTACCCATATACTCTTCAAGGGAATTTTAATAAAATAACATAAAGGAATGAGAATTTTCATAACATAAAGGAATAGCAGTTTTTCTTTTCCTGCTACATGTTTTTCTTTTTGAAAACTGCTATTCCCTGGATGAAACCTTCTCTGAACGGAACGATTACAGGGCACATTTTATTAGACGAACTGTTTTTGGTAAGCTGGCAGCCAAATTGTGTGTGCCGTCAGAGCACTGGGAAGATGAAGGGTGGCAGGAAATGCAGAGGAAGAACCAGTATCACGTTAAAGGAAAAGACCTGGGAGTGCCTAACGCAGATGGTTCCCAAGTCTTGTAATACGGATGTCAGCTTAGCTCTGTGGTCTGAATCATTCAGAAGCTACTGCAGGGATTTTGTAAATGGAAGAACAATTCTCTTGGATGACTGTGGAGTTGTTAGCTTCCAGTAATCCTTAGAATGTATTTCTTCTTTCCC
>NW_010131808.1:16486-19471 GCF_000699245.1 Pterocles gutturalis | reverse complement strand
TTCCCTATATGTCATATATCTCTAAAAATTATTAAAAAAATAGATGGGTAATATTAATGGGCAATACATACTTGAAAAAAGTGATAAAAATGCAAAATTGCCGTGGAATATTTCAAATATTCCATAATCTGCAGAGTGTACCCATATTTCTTCAAACACAATGTAAAATAATGGATGGATGTTGTGATATACACTGAACAAAGTATAGAAAGGAAACTGACCTCAAAGTTGAAATTGCCTCTCTAGAGAGGAAATAAACCTTTAGCATAATTATGTTCTTTGGCGAGCGTACAGGATCATGCCCTTTCACTTCTAAGATGCATGTTGTCCCCCGTCAGCTTCTTGCCCTCTAGTCAGAGGTCTACGCTAGTACCTCTCCCAGCAACGCTGATGTAAGGGCCACCTGCCGAGTTTCTGCTCTGCTTCTCACTCCTGCCCATGACAGCTTCTGCAGTTGTGCAGGTGAAATTGCACAGATGACATTTCCAGATCCGTTTATAAATTGCACTCGGTTTGGGGCTTTTTGTGGTTTGGGGTTTTTTAAATTTGTTTAGGTTTTTTTTTTTTTTCTGTTTGCTATGGGTTGGGTTTTTTTTAATTTTTTTTTTTTCTGTTTGCTATGGGTTGGTTTTTTTTTTATTATTATTTTTTTCTTAAGTATAGAGCAGTTACTCTGTTGAAGTCAGATCCTCCGCTAGTATGTTTGAAGTTGTCTCCCCTTCTGCCACTTTGATCAGTGTAAAGAGCTGAGTGTGCGGAGCAGGGGAGAGCTGGCAGGCTGGGCAGGGATGAGTGGGTGCGAGAGGAGGAGGGCAGGATCTGTTTACACCGAGTTCACCACCAGCAGAAATTACAGCGTGGAACTGTGCTCTCAGCAGACAATTTGATTACTGAGGCAGTGCTCCGAGCGCATGATTTATCCATGTAGCTCAAACCAGATACGAATAGAGCCAGCGTGCTAATGCAAAGAGTTTCAAATAGAGGTTAATCAGATGTGACAAAATAGAATAAAATATAGACAGAATTAAACAAAACATGGGAGTGTTGTATAGAAGAGTGAGCTTAAAACACTGAATAGAATAAAACATAAAATACTAGGTACATGACATAGTGAAATCTGTTTGAATGTGGTTTGCCACATGACAGGTTTCATTATATCATTCATTTGACCAAAACCAAGAAGTTTTCTCCAGAGCCTAAAAGCAGAAGTATTACCAAGGTCAGCGTGTATTAGATTTGCTGGTGCAGCAGAGCGTGGCCGTGACCGCTGGGGCTGCTGGAGCTCTCAGGACATCACACACACATTGCTGGGCAAGGGCTGAGCCTCCAGCAACACCTGGCACCACAGTTTGCTGGGGAACTTCTGTATCTGGTGTAGGAATCAAAACTGCACCTAAGCAGGTCTGGCTGCCAGCTCCTGGTTCTTCCCAGTTCCCATCAGAGCAATGCTGATGGAGTACTTGTGTTGGCATCAAACAAACCTTGTCAAGATATCTCTGTGTGAGATTTATGCAGAGTGAAATAAAAGTGTGACATGGACACCTGATGCGTGAGTCTTCTGTATGAAGCATGACACTTGGCAACAGGGAGAGTGCTGAGCTCTGCAGACCTGCCAATTCGCACTCATTTGGAGTGACTCAGTAATTTTTTCCTGTTGGTTGTGCACAAATATCTAGCTAAATAGCTCCTCAAGTTAGACATTTTTTTTATGCAATGAAACATTTTTCTAAAGTATTTTTTAACAGTGCTTCTGTAGACATATGTTTTCCTTCTGTTCTTTAATCACACTGTTAGCCTTTCAAAACAAAATCTATATGGATTTTGAACATGAATAATTAAAAGAATACATTCTGCTTTTGCCTCCTTCTCTTATAGAAGCATAAGGTGATTTGGATCTTTTGTTTTTGTTAAAACTCACAGTTCTCCTGGGGAACTGGGGACCTAGCCTTAACTGCAGGTTAGCTCCTTATTTTTGTCACCCAAGTCTTTGTTATGGACAAAAATAGACACAACCGTATGTAAAGTCAAGAATTTGTTGTTAATTTAATTGAAGTCGTAACAGGCTAATAAAAAAATTAGTTAGGCCAGGTGTAAATATTACAGAAAAAGATGGAAAGGGAGGGGGGAGAAAGCTACCACAGGAAAAATCTTAATAAAAACCCGTTAAATAAAACAAGTCCCAATGATAACACAATTAAAATTGTTGCACACGCTACCTAGCATCTACCCCTTCCTTCCCACGCTGTGCTACACTGCCGCTGCCCCTGGGCTCAAGGCTGCGGACTGCAGTCCGGGAGAGTTTTGGGGGGTCGGTCACGTTGCAGGAGGGGCACGGCACTGCTGGCGGCGAGTTTGCCTTTCTCTTTTGCTGGGAACATGATGTGTCTGTCAGTGGTTTTTCATCCTCCTCACTCTAGGGAGTGCTTGGGGCTCCTGTTAATTTTCTGCCATGATTTTGGCCCTCACTCCTTCTTCCCTGATCTGCAGCTCTGTGTCCCTTCTGGATTTACTGTGTGTGCAGTGTCTCACATGAGCTATAGGTTTATTGTTTTCTTCAGTACCCTTAAAAATAGTTTGTTTTTAACTGACCTCTGGAGCATTTCTAGTGCTGGGGTCTCCCATGTCGCCCTGTGCCCCTCTCTTTGCAGCCATGCCTGCGCTGCAGCCTGCTGTGTCCTTACCCCAGGGGCAGGAGTACTCAACGCTGCCCAGACTAACCACTTGTCCTTACAGTTTCGTTAAAAATGATGGTCGTTTCACATGAGTATACAAAGCTAAGGAAAACTAAAACAAATTAGACAATAGCCATTTAGTCATTAAAAAAAAATCATTGTTAGAGCTCAAAGCAAAGCTGCAGCGAGGCCAGGACAAGGGCTGACACGGGCAGAGCCCAGGCGGTTGGTGAGCGTGGAGCCTGGTGCCTTCACAGGCGCTGGCAGCATCCGCCGCTGCGCTGTGAGACCAGTCAGCAAGAGCCCTGCTGCC
>NW_010131808.1:0-16437 GCF_000699245.1 Pterocles gutturalis | reverse complement strand
GTTATACTGATGACAGAATGAATACTAACAATGTGGTAAGAATATGTTTCATAGATTTTTGCAGAGATGGAAAGTGAATGTATATGTTTCCTTAAACTCAGATAATTTGTGAATGGAGGCTGAGGTTAATCCTTTGGGTGTAGTGAATGTAAAAACAGTAAAGGAAAAATAAGTCTGAAGTAGCAAAAATGCCATGAAAAATTGCTATTGATCATCTGAGTGGTTCTTTCAAAATCTATCACATAGAATTTACGAAAGGAAAATCAGTCATGTTACAAGAAACATGATGTCAATATGGTTGTATTTTATAATCCTGGTGCCGCCATACCTCCTTTGTGCTGTTTGCAGCTGCTATCTATAGCCATGTCTACACAGCTGGGTTAGGGGCCAAGCTTTGTCTTGCAGCTTCTTCCCATGGGAACGTTACTGTTAGGAGGTCAGTGCAACCAGTCAAGCTTCTCTTTCTGCTAGTCATGATAGCAATTATGTCACAGGAATAATGAACACATTACAAGAGAGAGAGAGAACCTATAAATATGTAAATTACTAAGTGGAAAAACCTGAGCCTTAGAGAGTTATTGGTGGTAGCGTGAGGATTTTTGCAGTTTGCCATTTTTATTCTTTGCAATATTATTGTGATTGTTAATGTTTGGTGTTTCCATATCGAGTGGATTTCAGCGTTCAGGTGTTTTATCCCAAGGATGGCGTGGCAACGAGTTCCACAGGGTACCAGTACATTAGCATTGGTTGTTCAACAGCTTCCTTACCGTTTATTCAAGCATCCCACTTTCCTGGGCTGGGCAGATGTGTAAGCAGGGGTGTGCAGCTGAACTCCCCATCTCCTGTGTTGTCGTATTTCCCGTTACTCGGTGGGTGCTGACCTGTGCTGTTGCCTGGGCACTGACAGCACATTGTGCAATGGGTTGTACGGACTCTTCCGTACTGCTCCTCCCTTGCTCCTCTCAAGGGGTTCACTCTCCCACAGTAGATTAATATTATCTAGCAATATGTATATAAAAGGATAACCAAAGAACAAAAAAACAAAACAAAACAACAACAAAAAAAAAAACCTGTGAATCTTATATGTACTTAAAGAGTCTATTTGATAAAGCTTCTGAACTCCTTACAGCAATATCTGATATCTAATGAATGACATTGCAATGTTTTATCAAACTTTATCATAAAGTTCTGCACACTTGTCTATATAAATATTATATGAATGTATCTGATTTTTATTCAATTTCTCTTTTTCTCCAGAACAGTTCCTGCCATTGACCCTTCATTAACTATCCACATGAGTATGATAGGATAGAACAGTCTCAGATCCATGGTGCTACAGGAGATCAGGCTTAGAAACAGTTGTGGCCATAATGGGGACACAGAAATTTGTTCAATTTCCTGCGCTCAGAACCTTTTTGCAACAAACTTGCTCAGGACCAGAGGAGGAGAGCATGTGAATATTGGCTCAGTGGGCTGATGTACAGCTTATCAACCAGCTCTTACTTTTATTTGGGGAGTCTTGTGGGGTTTAGGTTTGGCTGGGTTTTCTTGGGGGAGGATTTTTTTGTGTGTTTTTTGTTTGTTTGCTTTTTAACACATTCTCCATTTAATCCATTAGGAGGCACATTAAAGCAGAATGTTTGGCTCATTAAGTTTCAGTCATGCAAGACTTTCATCCTTGGAATAAAAGCTCAGGCACTTGGAAATATTTGAAAAAAAAAAAAATGAGAACGTAGAAACTTGAACAGTTCCAAAGTACAATGGAATTGTGTGAAAGACCAAAATCCATTTAATAAAAAATAGCAGGTTCCATGTGCCAGGAAAACATTAGGAGAGCATGCAAATGCAATTGGGTTTTCAGGCTTTCCACCAAGGTGTAGAAAGATCTGCAGCTACGTGAATCCAAGGCCATTAGATACTTTTAATACCTATTGCGAATGTGTTCCTGTTATTCTTTGACAGCTGTTTAAAATCAGTCTTCTGACAAATTCTTCTTCTCCATTTTTTATTTAGATAAAAAGTTCAATAATTAAACTTTGCCAATGAAAGTCAAATTTCAGTTAGTGAGAGAGAAAATGCAGAAACAATCATTTATTACACAATATAATACCATTTCATTTTCATAGAAAGTGACTTTCATTATCTTAAAACTTAGGCTATTACTCTCTCCAGACATTTAAATGAGTAAATGTTTGGTCATAACAAAAAAAAAAAATGTTTTTATTTTAAGTAAAGGCTGGATTTTTTTGTCTGCTGTGATTTTCTCTATGTTCTTTAGGAAAAACTTCCCTGCTATATAAGTGGAGCATTAGAAACTAGCCTTTCTAGAGATGCAGTTAACTCAGTATTTTGCAAGGCAGTGGCAGAAGTAGCACAGAAGTTGCTGAGCTGCTATGAGTTACTAGACAAGCCTTTTCCTAATCATATAGATGATAGCTCACAAAATAAGTCTTAGCAAAGATTAATTTTAATTAGTGGATATTTTTTTTTAAGCCATACAGTGAGGTCGATTAGACCTACACTGCAGTCCCATAAATTTGCACTGTAAGAGTGTCAAGAAAGAAGCTGAAATTAAAAGAACTAGATAACTGAATATTAGCTATTTTTAATGCATTGATGAAATATCTTTAAAAGCTTGTGAGACCGATGAAAAATAAAAGAATGCAAAGGTGCAGATTATTAGTATTCTACACATCAGTGATGTAGGTTTTCTTTGAAGTTACCTATTAAGACAATAGACCTTGTTGCCTGAACTACGTGTTTTCTGAAGACAGATACATTCCTGCCCTTCCAAGACTTCTCCTATTTTTACATAAGTAAAATTTGCTTGAAGGAAAATCTAATTTGTCCTTTGATCATCCCTGGTAAAAATGTTTCTTACGGACTGCTTCAGGACAGCAGTCGCTACCAGTAAGTAAATTTTAGCACTGAGCATATGATCTATCTTTTTAGGACCATAATGATTTCTACAAAGAACAGCAACTTGTGCTTAGCTCGGACAGCACTTTCTTGACTTTGCTTCACCAAGGCAGCTGCATAACCTAACTGAACTCTACATGTATTGGCAAAATTTTCATCAAAAACATGCTAGCACAGACTTTTAATATTATTTAATAATACTTCAAAATGCCCAGTGATTCCTTTAAGTGTTGGAAGTGATGTGTTTGAACGAGAATCAGTTTCTGTATTTTGTTGGAAAGATATCCTCATAGTGTCCAGGGCAGTGAAAATCTGGATTATAGGCGTTTGGTATCGGTTTGTACCTCCCTGAACACAGCAACTTGTTAAAGCTGAGTGGCTCTTACACTCTTTTTTCCCTAACAATTTAAACATTTGTCTAAGAACCTACATCTTCTTGCCTTTTTTTCTTCCTAACAGATGCACTGTAAATACTGTCTTTGTGAGGCATTTGGCTCTAACCAGTCATTTATTGTGCACATCAAACAAACAACTAGTGGCTTTTGCACTCCTTCCCAATACCAGCAGAGCACAACGAGATCAATATGTGCAGAACTCACAAATGTAAAGTTTAATTATTTGCAATAATTTTAGCTCATCTTAATTGGCAGCTGAGAATGCAAACCCTGTCTTCTCCAGCCAAACAAGTCTTGAATCTAGAAGTAAAGTAACTAACGAGCATTGTGCTTATCAGGGAAGAAGAGAACTCAGTGCTCTTTACAATGGAGATGCCTCTGGTGACTTGCGTCACTCCTGCCATGGGCTTGGAAGGAGAAGGATTCACAAGACAAAGCTGAGGAGGCTTGCCATACATAAAGGAGTATTTAATAGGAACCCTGAAACTCTTGAGACTGGTTCTTTCTTATCTGTGGAATCACAGAAAATGAGGCATCTTTCGGTTTAGGCTTCTGTCCGGCTCAGTGGAGCGCTTGGACTTAGGTTTAATCAGAACTCTACTGATTTCCTTTTGTACCCCTGTCGCTGGCTGTTACAGAAACCATCTGTAGGGTTGTAAATGGCAAAATATTTCAGTATGTTCTAGAAGATAACCCATGTTAGTCAACGAAGGAATGGTAACTAAAGGTAGAGGGCATAGCTATTGTAGTTGACATCAATATGTTTACATCAATAAGCAAACAAATTTTAAGTGAAATTAGAATTTGCCCCTGAATATCAGTGTGAATAATATTGTGATGCTTTAATTATGGAAGTTAGATAAAGGTATCAGACTAATGTGAAGTATAAATTACTGTCTCAGGATAAATAGATATTGAAGAACTTCTGTTGAATATGTGGAAAATGAAAAGCATATTGTATTGGTAGAAAAGGCGGTATCTATTTCAGAAACACCTTTGGGACTAATGAACTGCCTAACTTCAAGCTGAAAAGAAGAAATGTCATTGAAAAAGTGTAATGCAAAATTGTAGCTTCACTTGCCATATATTATCTTGCCTGTGTCTGTTTTATTCTGTTTCTCAGAACTTGCCTTTTATTATCGTTTTAATCATCTTGATCGGTATTATTATAATCACAAAATGTCAGCCTGAGGAAAGTGATAATCTAGTCATTATTATGTTTCAATGTCACCTTTGCCAATTCATGCTTAGCTACCATTTAAAATTTCAGTATCAATCCTGTGATTAGATATCGTTTGTGCTATGGCCAGTATTTACCGGTGAGCAGTTCCAGTGAAAGAGCAGTTGGGTATTCCTGTTCAGAATTAACTTCCTCATCTGAAGTTATTCACCTCTGTCACTTTAATGATTTTCTTTTTTTTTTCTTTGAAACTCATTCTTGGATCTAAATATTAGTATTGTGGTAGATAAATAGCTTTGTATCATTAAATGACACTGGTAACTCGCCCTGACAGTTTGGAACAATTTTCTGTGCGTGATCAAAGATAGACATTGTTCAAATATCTGTAGTATAAATGTATAAGTTACTTTTCAAGACACTATTACATTTTAACTATTCTGACATTCCTAAACCTTTCCTGGAAATGTCCATCAGAGACACTAATTTGACGTTCTCAGTATCTGCTTAAGAAAAAAAACCTATTTCATCATTTATATTTTATTCCAGATACATTTGAAATGAGATAAACTTAGCAAGATTATTCAGAAGTGTAAAGGATTATTCGATCCTGTTTTGCATTCTTCGTTTCAGTGCAATAAAGATAAACTATTAAAAGAGGGACCAGTTAATGCAGCACAAAAATGATGCTCAAAATGTGACATCTCTTTAACACTGAGAGAAAACACTTCCCTCCATTGAGTGCTTTACACTAAATGCAAAATATTGACACAGCCCTATTATACCAAACAATAGACTTATTTCAGAAAGATAATTTTATAGAAGGGGTAGTACCATGTGATCTTATTAATATTTATGAAATATGATAACAGAAAAAAGGGAATTGGGATAGCGCTGCTATCTTCATAGACCCTATCCATTTCAGCTTCAAAATGTTTTTCATTTCACACATCAGACACTAATTAGCAAATATCTAATTAGTGTTAGAAGAGTAATCGCTCATGGGAGTTGTTGAGGCTTTGAGCTTTCATGCATGCAAAAATAGTGCCACTTTAGGTACATTTGTTAAGGTACAGTAACTTTAACTTTTATTTTTCTCTGAACTGTGTGAATTAAAATGAAAGGCAAAATTAAGCTCCAATAATTGAGGATTGGAAAATTACTGCATTGATAAAGAGTGAGGCAAGATCCAGAAAACTTAAAATATAGGTATTTTGAAACTTATGCCGATGCTGGTAAAGTCAGTAGACAGAACAGAATGTAATATTCATTTGATTTGTTTTTTCTTTCCAGGTGAAAAACTATCAGTAATGTTCCTCTTTACAAAAGAGATAACTATATATACCCTAAATCAGTTGAACCCACAGTACAGCTAAGGATGGAATAATCAAAGTGCTAGAGGAATTCTACCATTTTGAAATTTTATAGTTCAAGTTTGTCATGTTGATAAGTTTCTTGTTGTGATAGTTAATAATTAAGTTATGTGGTTTTTATTTTGCATTTTTCTTTTATGAGAGACATGAATTTTATGTAAACAGAATCTACCTTACTAGTAATTTTTCACAGAGCAGATAAATGCTTTTAGATGGAAACATAGATAGTGCTCAGTATATAGCATTGTGCTTCTGTCAGCATCAAAATTACCAACGTGAAGGAAGAAATAAAACCAGCTATTTTTCATTCCTGGTTTTTATTCCTGGTTTTGGCATCACTTCTAAGTTCACTCTGAAATAATATAAGCAGGAGGCCAAATTTGAAAGTAACCATACAATAGGAAATGTATGAAAATAATGTTAACGATAAAATACTTGTATACTGTTTAAAAATGCAACTAAATATTAAAAAGTGCTGGAGGACTGAAGAATTAGTCTTTTTTGATTCTAATGAATTTGATAATACAAGCCTTTTGCTGAACTTTTTGAAAATAAAATGTCTGACTATAGAATCTGGATGCCTTCTAATTCATATTCGTAAACATTTTTCAATAAGGGTTTACTATCAGTTTAATTTTAAAGATAATGTGGGTTCAAAATGTAGCTTTTGGATGGATAGAGAAAAACGCAGTTCATCTGTGATCTCTGCTAAATTGATTTCAATTTCAGTGGAAATGGCTTGTACTGAAGTCTCAACTGTCCTCAGCAGAATGTTTCCCCCAAATGATGCAAAATTTGCACAATATCAACTTGTCATACTCTCCAGAATCTGGTTGCTCAGTATTAGAGAAATTGAGTAGTCTGTTTTGTTGAAGGAGCTGAATGGAAAACAGATCTAAGTAAAGAGCATAAAAGCTGGATGTGCTTATGGTTTTTTTCTGTTAAGGCAGCCAGATCTGCATGGGGTTTACACCGATATCCCAAGTTTATTAATAAAACCATCAACAGGTCAACAACACCCACCATACAACAGGAGAAGTGAATATCAACAGTTTGATCGAGTGTCAGCTTTTTTAAAATCTTACCCATTGTACTGATGAGTGAAGTATTTATTCCCCTTATTCAATACAAGTGAACTCTCAATTGCAGTTCTTTATTTTATGTTGCTTTTTGTCTTATCCTCTTTTTAAAACCACTGCATATTCCTAAATTGTGGGTCACTGAGTACAGCTGGAATTTTTAAAGATGTGGATGAAAATGTAAGTGAAAAATGGTGCTTAGATTCTAAAGACTGTGGGAGGACTTGATAAAAATGTTGGAAAAAAATGAAAGTTTAGAAAGAGAACTCTGGAAAATGAAGTGTATTTAGGAGAGGGTCTGTCTCTGCACTGAATCCGTGAAAATGGAAAAATGAGTGTGTTTTGGGGAAGGTTCCCTGCATGGCATTATTGGAAATGGACTGACTTACACTGGTATGGTCTCATGATGTTCCTTAGAACTCAAGAGGCCATCTCAGCACATCTTTTTCATCATCAAAATGCTGCACAACTAGTTTGCATAATTGCAGTTTTCCATATATTGTGACTTTTCTAATTTCAACTACTGTTTACAATAATGATATGCAGCTATTGCATGCGGCTTATAATCAGTGGGGTGCAAAGCGTTTCTCTAGAAAAGGTTAGTTTCATTATCTCCTCTTGCAGGTGAGAACATGGAGGAAGAGGGAGGCAAATGCCTTGAAGCAAATTGGAGAATACAGCCTACTTTTCCAAACTCCAGCTTGCTTCTGTAGTCGCTTGTCCTCACTGCTGTATTATCTGTACTAGGAATAAGAGTTTCTGAAGCTTAGTAAAATACTAAAGTGTATATTGCTGGGTTTAGGTAAACCTGTTTTACAGGTTTTGTCTTGTATTTAAGGCTGTAGTTGGTCAGGAGTTGCTACACAATAGCTAGAATACATAATGCATTTTACCATTTGGAAGTTTTTTCTTAATTTAGGTTAAATTTAGTAGATGTATGGAAAAATTCAACACATGAGGGTTTTCTTGTGTTGAATAATAATTTTTCATTGGGTTGTGGGTTTTATTTTTGCGTTTGTTTAAACTTAGAGGGAGTCTTATTTCTCTTGAATTCCTCACGTTTGTCAGAGCAAGTCATGTTTGTCAGCACAAGAATTTTGCCATATTTTTGGAGGATGTCTGTCTTAAAACACTCGGAGGTGAAAGAAGAATCAGTTGATAGTGTATATTCTATTGGACTCTATCTGTCTTCTTTCCTCAAAGACCAAGGTAATCTCTTTGTCAGCTTCAGTGTCCTGATTTATAACTCAGCACCCTTAGGCTTTATTCCTGCTCCCCTTCCAAGTAATTGACATGTCAATGAAAATGCAAGAGCAATCCCCCCATGGGTAATCGGGATACTGAGACACCGCTGTTATCTTCTCTTCAAAAGATCTCTAGAAATGCCTTCAATTGATCCATTCCTGTGTGCCATCTTTTAGTTTGTGTCAATCCAGGAGCAAGGGAGGTTGTTTTAACTTAAGCCCAATTTTTTTTTTCCTGTGTGATCAACATGAGATGTGCTACATATACAAAGATTTATTGTTCTGTATTGAATTTATGCAGCAGAGTAATAAGCAAAATGAAAACAGTATTTTTGAATCATTATACTAGTCAAATAAAAAATAATAATAAAGAATACCTTCATTAGTAATGTTTTTCAGTATTTGTAAGAAGCTTTCTGTTAAGTTAAGCAGATGGAATCAATCTTGTAAACATCAACTCATGGCAGGTTTTGCAGGTGTTTGACATCTGTCTCAAACATTTGATGGTAATTCCACACAGCCTAATTAGCAAGGTCAAAAATCAAAGATGTGTATATAAAGCAACAGAGACCAGATCATAAATATGAATCATAAGCAGATTCTTGATATCCCATGATGATTTACTACTTGTGGGAAAACTTCATCCCCAGGTTTTATTTCCTTTTCCCCCTTCCTGTTGTAAAGATATGCTAAAAAAAAAAAAGATATTTTGTGCTTGCTGTAGTGACATATTTAAGATATGTAGGCAAAACTGTTCTTTTGGGTTATTTACTGTATTTCCTACGTTTTAGCTTATAGTCCTCTTGTGTTTTTAACTTTTCTCTGTTGTAAAAACTGACTCTGTAAAAGCGTTTTCATAAATTTCAAAATGTTTTTCAAGTCACTTCATGATGTGGCTTCACCAGGGAAAGAAACTTCATTCCTTTAACTTGACTTTCCAATTTTTATCTTGAGTAAATCGGTTTAGAATAATCCAAATATAGTCTGAATTTTTCTACTCTATGTTAAGACAAAGACAAAAAAAATCTTAGAAACTATTTTATTTTGTATTCCAGAGTTCTTTCAGTTCTCATTAATATTATTCAGCTTGGAGAAATTATGCATTGCCATATTATTTCTTAATAAAAAAAAAAAAGGGGGCCATATTCCCAATTAACAGGAAACTGAAAAGATCCAACCCAAATGCTGTTTTTAAAAAAGAGTTAAAACTGAGTCAGGGTCATGAAACAACAGGTGTCTACTTAGTAAAAGGTTGCAAAGTTGATTCTAGAGCAGCTGAACGTTGTTCTTGGGAAGCATGTTTTCCATTTTCAAAGCTGGGGATTTTAAGTCTGGATTCGGTTTCACAAATACAGTGGCTTGGTGCAATATGAAGATCACAACTAGAGCAGGTAATTACGATTTATATAAGCATATAAATCAGAGAGGGTAATTTTAAGTATCCTTTCATTAATTAGATTTGTCTCAAAATATTCCTATTAAGTAGGTAAATATCCTCACTATTTAGAGATCAGATAGCATGAGAAAACACACATTGTATTTCAGCAACAGATTTCCAAGCTTGTCAGTTGAATGTTAGGATCTTTTCTAAATCAGTAGTGAGTAGTTCCTGATCTCCCACATAATGTAATCTCTTTATTTTCTGTTTCCTTTTCTGTACAATGGGAACACTACTACTATATGCAAATTCAGTATGAAAACACACATAACAGTTTTTGCCACTTGTGAGATCCAAAATGGATATAGCCAACTGTGTTGTACTGGTTTTAGGAAAATGTCTCACTGTGTTAAACTTCTTTTATGCAGTATAACCCACTGAAGTCATGAAACCATCAAAATGGGTTCAGTGATGATGACTCAATCCCAAAGCTTCCTAAGATTGTAGGTAACTGTGCTAGCATCAACAGCTTCAGTTAAGCTATAGTTATTTCAGTTTCTTCTACAACCAATACAAAACCAGAATTCAACTCTTTTCTAGAAATACATATGGAGTATGACAATAGACTCAACATACAAAGACTTTTATGTAAGAACACAAAGCAAAAATAAAAAAAATATCCTAGGTCCATATTTATCCATATGATAATTAGATTTGCAGGAATTTGTATGGGCTTTAGGAGACCATCGAATTTATTTCTCTTATGTAAATTAATGCTTTTAACATATAGTCTCAAGTCATGTTCTTTTATTCCAGACTGCAGTGTAAACGATAGTGTATCAGTTTTATTATCCCTGGATGTGTTTACTTGCTTGATCAGAAGTACAACCAGGAGGTACCATCTTCTCACAAGTATTTTACTTCCCTTTGAATGAGAATGGCTCATTTGAAGTTGGTGAAAGGCATATCTGTATGGAATTCATAGGATGTCATGTTGTGATACAGCAAGGAGACTTGCTAGAAATGGCCTGTTTCAGGCTGATGATGCAAAACTAGACATCTGTTAAATTAACATCTATCTAACATTTTTGCCTTTCAGTCAAATGCATTCAAAAAATTTAAATCTTTTTCAGCTGTCAAAACAATCTGTCACAAGGTATTTATTTTTTTGTATAATGGGTGACTTAAGGAAAGCAGCATATGGTTGAGTGAGCTACACCTATGCTGCATCTCTGCCAGATCCGCACTACCTATGAACTACTGGAAAATGGATATACTTAAGCGATTACTTTTGAAAATTTAAATAAAGTAGGAGCTCTATACTTTTTAATCTGTTGGATACCTTTATAATTCGTGTTTCAAACAAAACCCAAACTTCTAGTGTTAGTTTTGATAAAAAACTTGGAAAAATTCCCCCTGCTTTTTTGTCTTGAAACAGTCCATAGGATGGTAAATACTTCCCTGCAATAAATCACAGTGCGAACAACCCTGCATTCACCTATAAGTTTGTTTCTTGGCTTAATTGAGGACACTCATTACTTCTCACATAGAAGAGGATATAATAACCCATTATCAATTACAATTATGTATAATTTTAATAAAACCCTATAATAATAGACCCTAATAATGACCGAAGCAAAAAAGCCTTAAATGCAGTATATAGCACTGCATTGTGCTGGATTCTCATTCCATCAAAATATGACTTGTGTACTCAGTGTGCTTTTATGTGCCCATTTCAATCATGTAGCAGTCTGCCCTGCCCTGTCCTGCAAGAATACTACTGTGATTTTTCCAGATTAAATTCATAGTGAAATCCTGGCCTCATTAAAGTCAATGGGCCTGCTGCCTCTAAGTCACTGAAACATAAATTGACTGTATTTTCTAATAGATAGACACACTAGAGGTCCAGCGTTAGAGCTGTTTTAAACCATTTCTTTCAGATTATTTGTGCACATTTCTTCTGCTTTTAGGTTTTGATTTATGTATGCTTGAAAAATGAGGTTTTGTTTTGCTTTGCTTTTGTTAGTCCCATAGCACATAAAAAGCATGTGTGAATATGAGATATTTTGCTCTGGGAATAGTCAGTATCTTTGTAGACGGGTAAGATTGGAAGTATTGAGGATGTGACATACTTCACCTCTGGGGAGGCAAGAAATATGTCACCCAGGCTGCTACAGCCCTTCAGGGAGCATCTTCTGTTGCTCATTCATGGCGTAGTTTTGGATTTAGTTTCAAAGCAGGAAGAGCACTGTATAAAAATATTGCACTAAGTCACTGTATTTCATTAGTTATTAACAGAAGACTTTTAAGTGCCCTGAAAGGAATCTCTGTGGGCTTCCATGTCAGCATGATATTTTCAGAGAGACAGCATTTGAACATTGAGAACATATGGGGACATAGACTATGGAAATCATTCACTTAAATGTCACTTTTATCTTAGATTTGTCATCTAATTTTAATATGTTGAATGCCATGAATATGTTTAATTGTAGATTGCTTTACAGTCAGTTGTATTTCTTACTACTGACTGTGGCCAAAATACATACATGTTATTTATAATTTTTTTTTAAAGATAGCCAATTAATTTTGTTTTGAGAAATATGCTATAACAGGCTGCAGAAACTGTTTTAGGGTTTTGGGGAGAGTTTAGAAAGAAGTTTACTCTAGTAAAGACTTAATTACAGCGAGATAGATGGTGCTAGTATCAGAGAAAGGAAAGTGAAAACGTTTAAGATCACATTGTAAACTAGTGTACATGGCTAGAGCCTCTTGCCTTCAGTGAGTGTACGGCATTTTAGGATTTTCGCACATAGCAATAAGAAAAGGCCAACCCACACCTGAGCATCACCAGCCAGCAGCACCCTCCGTGTCCCCGTACCCATTCACAGTATTCCTCCTCTTCTTGCCCACAGCCGGTTAGCAGGACGCTGCCAGGTCTGGAGCGGGTCGCATGTGGGTCGGCATGTGCACACCGGTGCAAAAAGCCAAAGCCATTGGTCTTCATTGTAGAAATGAGAATTTTCTTTTTCCTCATTATTGTTGCTATTGTGTCTATTCTTTAAGAGTCATTAAATACTTTTGAGTATATGATAGCTTTAAAGTGTTGATATTTTTAGGTGCAATGGACTGTGACAAGCTGAAGCATGAGCCTTGCCTTTTCTGGGCAGAGGTAGATTGGCTGTAATCTTTAGTAAAGGTGACAATACTCATTACAGCCTCAGGGCTATACTGATAGCCCACTATGGGAGCAAGAAATGTAGGTATGAAGGGTTTTTTTCTGCACTGCTTAACACAATGAAACCCGTACTTTTGTTTGATATGCTAATAGCAGCCCCCTTTTGTTTGTTAGGGAAATCCTCGTTATGTTGGAGTTTCATTCCAGTCTGACATGGCCCTAAGCTGATGAATGGAAAGTTGATCCTAATATCCCGTGATGCAGGCACAGCCAGTCAGTCCCACAAGAGTGAAGGGTCACTGAAAGTCTCCAGTTTACCAGTGCCAGGCTGTACATGCTCCCCTCCGGGGCTGCTGCTGTCATCCTGTCTTACCTCTTCCTCTCCCCTGGAAGCCTTAGGCTGTAGCTTCCTCTTCGCATTCCTCCCACCTCTGCAGAAGGTACCACTGGCCACAGGCGGATAGCTGGCTTCTCTGAAAACTCCTCTGGGAAATGGACAGTGTGGGGTTTTGCCCAGCTTGAAACTGAGAACACGTAATTCCTAACTGCATCTGCATGCTCACCGTTCCCTACAGCTGGAGTTAGATGTGTTCTGAGCAGCGGGCTGCACTCAGGGGTGTGTATCTTTTCATCGGCTGGGTGCCTGTAAGCACCAGGACAGGCTGGACAGGGTGTGTTGTCCTTTAGCCACTGGCAGGCCAAACAATGGCATTTTTTTTGCTGACTACTAAATTGTGCTGGCCCTGTTAGGAAATGCTTCTTCAGCTAGGGCAAGCAGTATAGCCCAAGAATCTCCACTGTTTGGGAGCGTGGGCAATGTATCTCCGGGCATGGGTGCAAAAACTCTGAAGAGTAAGAAAATTATTTTAAAGTGCTTTTTCCTTAAAATGGGTTCCCTTTATCTGCCTCTTCCTTCTTTTTTTTTTTTTTTTTTTTTTTTTTCTTTTTTCTTAAATGAATACTGTTCTGAAGAAGCAGATTTTGGGAGCATTGTGCTGGGAACAAAAGGATTCTTTCAAAGACTTGTTGCTCAATCTTGTTTACAGGATTTTGCTTTTCCTGGGGCCTTCTAAAGTCTTCTGAATTATTCGCTTCCCTAATGTATTCATATTTGCTAGAATAAAACCTTGCTCTATTTTGAGGAGGACTGTACCAAGTACAGTGGTTCCCAGTCTTTTCTGGGTGAAAAAAGAAAGAAAACTGGCAATGACATTTCTTTCCCCAGATCTCTCTGTGTCCCCCATTTTCACCAGGACTCTGCTACTTCCTCACTTCTTCCTCTGTCTCAGGATTGCGGCAGCAGCTTCCCTGGCTGTCTGTGCTGGGACTCCTGCTTTCTCCCTGACCTCCCCAGCAAGCCACAATGCTAAGTCTTAATGAATCAGGCTGACCCTAAATGGGGCTTTTTAAGGCATTTCAGAACTCTGCTTGCTAGCATAGCTTCCTTCTAGCATTTCCTTTTCTAGCATAGTGTCCATGCGTTATGACTTTTAAGTTGGCCAAAGCAATTATCAGAGGCGCCGTGCCATGCCTCTCCTGCCAGGTACCCAAAATGTCATACAGACATCATGCCTTGGCAGGTGAGGAGAGATTGCACTTGTGCGTTTGGCATTAATAATAATTATGATCATAATCATCTTTGGGAATACATTAATATTGTTTTCTTACATATGTATTAGGTTAACACTTAGCTAAATAATCATAATTAGCAACTTGAAAAATTTGTGTAAACATTAGTTATTAAACCCTTGAATGGGTCCTAAGAGGTATCATTACCACCATTATATAAACAGAAAGAAATTGACCACATCAAAGATAATTGTCTTTCCCAAGTTCCCGCAGTGAATCACAAACTGAGATGCAATTTCATCTCCAAAGGTCTGTTTAAGCCATGGATTTTGCATGCTTTAACACACTGACTCCCGGGAACTCAGTGTAACTTGTCTGAACAATAAAATTATTATTGTTTACATTTTATTTTCTAGTCATCACACCAGAAGTACGTTGTCGGTACTAGCCCTGTGGGTTTTTTAGGGGTGCCTACTGCAAATAAAAAAAAATATATTTTTTGTATTTGGGAATTTGGGATGACTTCTGTAACTGTATTAGTAGTTGTGACCTTAGGTGTTGTTTTCTACTTTAAAATAAAATTACCAAAGCAAGATATTATCTGAAAAATGAAAAGCTATGTGAGAATGCTGTTGAAAGTTAACTCAAATGGCACAGAAATGTCATACATAGTTGATTATAATCATGCTTCTGTGGAGAATGTTATTTTTGTATATTGCTCTGGTCTGTTTATAACCATTAAGAAGGGAATTATCCACAGTAATGTGTCTAGATTCCAAGAAAGTTATTTGGCCTGTACATTGTAATTTTTATTTGTTGTTTGGCTGCAGGACAGCATATGGAGTCATTATCCACTTAATAAATGAAATAGATGCAACCTCCCTTTCCACGCGGTGACTGTTGGTACGGGAGTAGGTAGCATCTGTCACCTGTGCAGACAGTCTGAGAGGTGGAAGTTCAGTCGGGGCTCTCATTTCTGCCTTTTCCAAGAAGGGTTGGTTTGTTTTTTTTTTTTAAATTTACTTTACTACCTAAAATAACGATCCTTTCTAGGAACATGTAGGTGATGCAATGGCACTGCCCGTTTGCACTGGTAAAGAGAGCACACTGCTGTCCCTTATGGCCCCTATACATAAAGCTCCTCAGCATACAGTGGATGGTATGTAGCATGTTTACATCTGGAATATGCATATGGGGAAGTATGGAAAATACCTCTGAGGTAATACCTTCAGTGTACTTCCAGGCCATAGGGAAGAGGCTGAGGTAAGATTCTAAGCTCTTTGCTTAAAGACTGAAACATTCAAATATTGAGTGAGCTCTTTGTAGCCAGAGCAAAAACATTTCCATGTTTGCAGATTTTTCTTTGGCATATGTACTGATTCTGCGTGTCCCTGTCTCCCTCTGTTGTTCAGTTTCCTCCTCTTCTTTGTGTGTTTTGTAATGGGTTTGTTGGTCTTGCTGAATTGTAATTGAGTGGGTAACAGGGCAACTGAATTTTAATAAGGTTTTATTTGATTACAGGTTAATTTAAAGCTTTCAGTTTTGATTGGAATCACATAAAAACTATACTTTTTTTTTTCATTCAGCAGCAGTGTAGTTAGAAATTCACTGGAATCCTGTGTTTAAAGTTGTTAATCTAAAGTGAAAACTATACACCTTAATTGTTCGCATTACCAGCAACGATCAGTTGGGCTAAATTTGGTTTTTATGCCTGAGCAAAGCCCCCAGGTCTATATCTGGCTCTCTAAGAAAAGAAGAGATCTGTTTGTTCAGGCACCTCCAGCCCTGTCACGCTGGAGGCTGTGGCTAGACACAACTGCCCTGAGCCTTGGCCCTTTGGCATCCCTCTGATCAGCGAGCCCTGCCGCGCTGCTCAGGTATTCCTTTTCCCCCCCGCCGCAGCCGGCATCCGGAGGCTCTCCTGCTCTCTTCTGTCTGGAGCTCCGTCTCCGTTCAGGCGGTGTCAGTTCTGGTTTACATCAAACGCTGCTCTCCTCTCTCCCGACCCTTCCCAGCAGGGCCGGGCTGCCCGCCGCACACGCTCCGTCCTCGCTCAGGTCCCGTCTCACGCCGCTGAGAGACGCTCAGCCGTGAGGGAGTTGTGTGAGTGCCTGGGGTGACAGGCAGC
>NW_010131807.1:10272-12885 GCF_000699245.1 Pterocles gutturalis | reverse complement strand
CCCCGGGTGCTGCGTGTGCTCTGGGTGCTGTGTGGTGCTGTGTGTGCTCCGGGTGCTGCGTGTACTCCGGGTGCTGCGTGTGCTCCGGGTGCTCTGGGTGCTTTCCTCTGGCTGAGCCCCCCAGGACCTTGCTCATGAGCACGTGCAGGACAGGGTGGAGGGAATCTGGCAGCGTTGATGCCACCACTGCCAGCAGAACCCGCCGAGATGTGGGCTGGGGTGTGCTCGGGCACCGTCGCAGGACAGCGCGGCCATCCTGATGCAGCTGGGCAGGAGCAGGGGTGATGGGCAGCACCAGCACACCGTTTTTCTGCCAGATGCTGCCTGTTTTCTCTTCTTTGTGTGGCAGAGGGACTGCTGGAAGGGACCAACGTTACCTCTCCATCCCTGAACAAGTGCTGGGATTGTGCCAGAGCTGTGCCCAGCGGGATCCCAGTACTCCCCGCTGTCGGAGAGCTGGGGGCGGCCGCTCTGCTGCCTACTCGCTCCCTCCCCGCTAGGAAATTGCTCCTGATGAAATTCAGCCCACATTTCCCCTCGCTCAGCTGCGTCGTGTGCGAAACGCGCTCGCCACCCCCGTCTCCCTCCCTCTGCGCGCGCCTCCTGCCTGCCTTTATCTGAGCACGGCATCGAATCCCTCCCGGCAGCTCCAAGCTCGTTTTCAAATCTCATTAGAGCTCCTTCGCAGGCAATTAGGATTCCAGGCGCTGTGGTGCCACGGACGGCAAACACACCATTTGCACCTGCTAGATGGAAACCATCCCCGGTATCTTCTCTCCCCCATGCCCCTGGGACCCCCACGTCTGTCTTCATGCGTCATGCAGACAGACCATGTTCTCCTCGCCTTAATTCATCGCCTCAAGCCACGGCTGGGTCTGCTCACAGCTCCGGGAGCTGCTGGTTGGCAATGGGGCTGTTGCAGATGGGTCGTGGCAGTCCTGTCCCCAGCCAGGCTGAACAGAATGACATGAGTGGAGCACATGGCATGGTGGCAATAAAAACCCCAAAGCCGTGCCAGTCTCTGCTGCAGGATGGCCCTTGCCCTGGTTCTGCGTGGGGATGCTGCAGGTACGCAGTGTGCTTGGGGGATGCAGGCACTGGGGATCATCAGCCATCATGGGCAGGAGGGACATCACCACCTGGGCTGGGGACCCAGGGGCTGCTGGGGCCATCGGTCAGGAGATATGAAGTAACTCCCCCAGTCCCAGTCTTTTGCTGCTCTGCTGAGTCCAGTACACGGGGTTCTGCTTTTTTTGGCTTCCTACTTTTGCTCCACATCCTCCGAGTGGGATGGGAGCCGTTATGGTGAATGATAAGACAAATTATGCCGGTATGCAGTGATGGTAGAGCTGATTCATAAGCCAGGTGGGTCTACAAGGTCTAATTTGGGATGGGAGATAGCTCATGAATTCTTTAGTAACCAGGAAGACTTGGGAAATTGACTTTTCTTTGACGAGCACAGCATTACCTACCAGCTTAATACCCATCCAAGCGTTCAGCTTCTGCAGCAGAGAGAGGAGAGGCTGTCATGGATAGGAAATAGGTTTTCATAGAATCACAGAATGGGTTGGAAGGGAGCTTAAAGCCCCCCCAGTGCCATCCCCTGCCATGGGCAGGGACACCTCCCACTAGCCCAGGTTGCCCAAAGCCTCATCCAGCCTGGCCTTGAACCCCTCCAGGGATGGGGCATCCACAGCTTCTCTGGGCAACCTAGACCACCGCCTTACCACCTTCTCCTTTCAAAAATGAAATGTTTTAATAGGAAACAGCTTCAAATTTGCCAGGAAGATCATCCCCCATGGATCTCCATCTCCAGGGACCAACACCAGTGTGAAGATGGCAGTTTCTCCCCCAGGGAATCCAGCTGTGTCCAGCTGTTGAGAGTCTCCTCTGGCTCACGCATGAAGCTCTGCAGTGCTGCCTGTGTTTCACCTGCTGGAACAACCCTCATCCCTTCTGCCCACTGCGGGGACCAGGACTGGGTGCTGGGGTGCTCTGGGTGCCCTGATGCCGAGTGATGCTTTGGGGCTGAACACGGCTCCAGGGCTTGAAGTGACTTCTCCAGCTCCGACACCGTGGGAATTGGGTCCAGCCCAGCAGGTAATTCCAGCCCCACTGGCAGCCTTGCCTGGGCACAAGTGTCTTGGAGGCTGGAGGAGAAAGACTCTCGGCTGTTGGTAACGCAGTGTTGGGGTCTGTGCAGTCAGGGCTGGGGCTCCCGGGGTGGGGCACGGAGAGGGGCTGCGGGAGCATTTTTGGGAGCATCAGTGCTGGAGGTAAGAACTGATGCTGCGTCTGGCACTCAGCCAGCGTTATTAGTGTCTCGCTTTTTCAGGCAACAAATCCACCCACGTCCTCAATGGAAGGAAAAACTGTTTGGAAACAAGCCCGCTACCTGGCACCGGGATCCAGAGACGTTCGTCACCCCGCACCTCCCTGCCCAAAGGCATCTCGCACCACGGTGTCAGCAGGAGAGGGGCAGCCATGCCCAAGGGACCACAGCTCCACCGTGACCGCTGCCACCACCCCGTCCCCCTTCCCTGCTCATCACGCCAGCGCCAGCTCTCTGCACCTTGCAGCACTTAGTGGGCAAGAGGGGGCGAGATCGCTGCA
>NW_010131807.1:0-9963 GCF_000699245.1 Pterocles gutturalis | reverse complement strand
AATTCGGGCTGCAGGCAAAGGGAAGCTGTCACCAATCTCTGCATTTGCCCAAGCCACGGGCTCTGTTGGTGTCTCCTAAGCAGCTTAAATTTGGATCCCAGGCAGGGCAGCCCCGTGCTGCTGGGAGGCAGAAAAGGAGGCTGTGGGTTTCTCTGACACTAGGAACCAGGAAGATTTTTTTGTGATGTGGGGGGTGAGGCAGTGGCCCAGGGTGCCCAGAGAAGCTGTGGATGCCCCATCCCTGGAGGGGTTCAAGGCCAGGCTGGATGAGGCTTTGGGCAACCTGGGCTAGTAAGGAGGTGTCCCTGCCCATGGCAGGGGGTGGCACTGGGTGGGCTTTAAGGTCCCTTCCAAACTTTTCTATGAGTAGTGAGAACCTGATCCTTCACTCAGAGAGACTCAGGTGCAAAGATGCTGATGCTGGCGCTGTGTACTGGGGGCCAGCACACGCACCCAGGGCTGTGAAGGGACAGGCTTTGTGGGAAGTGGCATCCCCCCTCAGACCACACGAGCCTGAAGGACACATCCACATTGGCCCATGGCTGATGACACTGAGCCAAGCTGTTCCTGCTCCACCTCCGTGGCTCCCCGTGGGCCACACCACCTTGCCCAACCCTGTCCCTTCCCATAACAAACCTCACCAAGGCTTCATCCTGCGTGTGCTGGAAGCCCCCAAATATATTTCGTTGGTGCAAAGGAGAGGAAGAGATTGGGATGAGCCAGGAGCAGAGGTGCATTACAGCTTAAGCAAACACCCAAGGAAGCATCTAAAAAATTATCTGACAAAAACTACGAAAGCTTTATCAAACTTTAGGAGTAACAATAGTCCATCACACCACTGCTGTCGTTAATCCTTGGTAATTGTTTCTATAATTAAAAGCCCCATTGTGTCTTGTCTCTCCAATATGATTTATCAGCTAGGGAGTGGTGTTGCATGAATGATGCATGGCTGTTGGGAGGACATCTGCCTCAGGGCTGCTTGCATTTAAGAGAAACTAATATCTTGCAGCATCTTCAATGAAATATGAATAAATACAGTAAGTACAGTGCATGGATGAAGCTAATCGGACCCAAAAATTACTCTCCTTTCTTGTGTGAGTCACACCCCTAATGTATGTGCATATTAATACTTGCAGCACGCTCTCCTTCCCATCTTCATTTTCAGGAGCTGTCACGGGGGGTTTAGCTAGAAGGACACACTCCACAGCTGCTGTGGGAGAGGTGCAGCTCCTTTCCCAGCTCAACTGAACACAGCTATTAACATGGGGTTCTGGCCTGATGGATTTCATGACTTTTCCATCACTTTGCTCAGTGTGACATGCAATAAGTCTCCAGGCTTCAGCTTTCCATCTCCCAGCTGGACATCAGCCCGGTTGTGGCATCCAGTATAGCACCGGTTTCTCCATGCCACCCAACTGCGACCAACAGCTTGGCTCCAGTTCAAGGCACTACGACAAGGGCAGCAGAACAAATATTGGCCCAAGACCTTTGGAAACATTGACGTTCAGAGTATACACAAGCTCAAAACATCTGGCCTGGAGACTGTGCACCTCCGAGGTGCTGGCTCCGTTTCCAGCGGCACCAGTAATGGCCAGGAGCGCTCTGTCACTGGTGTGAGCGTCTGCTCCCAGTTACACACTTGGATGCTGTTCTCCTCACACCGAGGGGGCTGTGTGCCCATCTCAGGGCTAAAACACAGCTTAGTTGGTTCAAGGCATCCTTGGACTCTCGGATCCAGATAAACCGTGGTGGTCAGCCCTGAGGAAAAGCCCTCACCAGCAACTGTGACACCCCCAAAGGGCACCGCAAGGCAGCCTGGCTGGGTCCCACCATGCAACATCCCTGAGTGAAGCAGAGCCAGCCCCCAACCCTGCCTCCAAACCGCCGTGTGCAGCTGGGACCATGCCATATCCCCAGAAAAGGCACAAATTAATTCCCCAGGACCAGGTGCCTTATCCTGCAACAACGATGCCCAGAGCTTTGAGAGGAGAAGATATGGGGACAGTTCTTTGTCTCTTGCCCATCCAAATGTGCAGCTGCAACACCAGCTGTGAAACCTGGTTTTAGGGCAGCTCCAGCACTTCAACACTGCACTGTGGAGGAGAGCCAGATCCTCAACCCATGCTCTCAGCACTGCCTGGAGCTTGTACTGCATTCCCCAGGGACACATCAAAGTCTCCCTCATTCCTGTTGCTGTTGCGGGGTGAAGCTAAAGCCAGGATTATTGCTGCAAGCTGTCAGGAGCTGCAGGCAGGAGCCTCATGTGGATGACAGCACCAAGCATCTGCCTGCAGCCGCTGAGGGTTGGCATCTCCTGCGGCAGCTGAGCGAGACGGGCAGGAGCACGGACAGAGGGAACCATCGGATTACCTGTGAGGAAGGATGTTACCAATCCACGAGGGCTCCTGATGATTTTTGGGAGCTGCAGCACCAGCTGCCTGCTCCTCTTGCTGTATACTGGATTTGCTGGGGCAGAGCTGGGACCGTGCCAGGCACAGCACCACAGCCCAGCATCTC
This sequence comes from Pterocles gutturalis, assembly GCF_000699245.1. Classification (NCBI taxonomy): domain Eukaryota; kingdom Metazoa; phylum Chordata; class Aves; order Pterocliformes; family Pteroclidae; genus Pterocles; species Pterocles gutturalis. Next base: position 7,446 of record NW_010131807.1, on the reverse strand, counting down.
CCGGGGTTCACAAGCTCCCACTTTTCTTGTCCCCCTAGTGGGGTCCCTCCAAGAGCAGCCGTGCACAGAAGTTGTTGCTGCGCTGGAAGGGGCAGGGGATGGGTTCAGGGGGTGCTCGGTGCCTGTCTCTCACTGCTAGAGTGGTGTAATAACCAGTTCTGAGGGGACCAGGAGACTGAACGGGAAAGAGAAGCCTAGTTGGAAATGCTGCAATTCCCTGTTTTCCCAAATTAGAGGAAAACACTTTTGTTATCAAAATTATGACCCATAAAGATGATCTAGGTGGAAATGAATGTTTTGACTCCCTGGCATTTGAATGCATGTGATAGCAAAGGAACGTCTCCTGTAATTTAAAAAATTACACTTCACATTATTTCCAGTGTGCCAGGGCAAAGGCACTGCAGCTGAGCACGTCCCCCCTCCACAGCGCCCAGCCATGGGAGAAACCCTGTAGTCACCCCTAAAAGACAAACAGGAACAAATTTTCTCTCCTCCTTGTTGGAAAGGGCAAAACGGTCCTTCCAGCCCTGGATCGAGGTTGGAACAGGGCTTCTGACCCTCTCGATTCCCAGCTTTGAGCAGCTGACAGCGACGGCATTTGTTACGGAGCTGCTCTGCGGGAGGCGAACGCTGCTCTGCCCGCCAGCCCCGTTACCCGCAGCTCACCCCTCCGCCACGCACAGCCTAGCAAAGCCCTTTCTCCATCCTAATTAGGCTCCATCCAGGGCGCAGAGCCAGCAGCCCGAGGAGCAGAGGATGCTGACGCCCGCCCGTCGGCCCCTTTCCCTGCCCATGGGGCTGCTCCCGCATCGCCCCAGCACTCCCAGTGACAGACCCGAGGTAACCTGCCCCTGGCTCCTAATTAGATTTGCTCATGATAATTACTACCATTTTTGCCTCAATTAAGCCAATTGTTTGCCATGCAACTCCCTCATCACAGCTCTAGCCCAGAGCCCTTTGCAGGCTGCTTGGTCCACGTGTCCTCTGGGGACCCTGGTGGTTGGGGGTCACTTTCACTCACCCCTTTGCTCCCTCAAGGGCCATGCTTGTCTCTTCACCCCCTGCCACCTCATTAACCCCTCAGTTTCTCTCCCTTTCCCCATTCCCCCTCCTCTCACAGCACCTGGCTTGCTCCTCCGTGGCCCCTGCCAAGGAGGTGGCACTGGCCCTGGTGTCACCCACAAAGCCACCGGGACTAACTGGACCCCAGGGCTTAGAAAGGAGCAGACCTCAGTCCCAGAGCCCGCATGGTTCCCACCATCCCAACCCCTCTGCTCTGCAGGAGGGGGCCAGGAAACAGCCTGAAACAGAAGGGCAGAGGGAGGGAACCCGTTCCCCAGCACAACCCTCCCCTACAGCCTTGACACCCACTTCTGACCACAGCCAACCCCCTGCCCAGCTCCTGGCACCCAGGGAAGAGTGAAAGGAGATGACACAGGAGCCAGATGCACAGCAGAGACTCAGACAGACACATCCCACGTCCCCTCTTGGGCCTTTTCCCAGACCAGAGGATGCCAAGGAGGACTCTGAGCATCTCCATCCGACCAGAGTTCACGACCCACTCTGTCAGGCTGCTCCTCGCACGGTCCAACTCCAAACTGAGCCAGGCTGCAGCCACCCTGCGTGGCCTGGGGCACATCCCTGCGCTTCACCTCCTCACACTGCGGGGAAAAACAGGCAAAAAGCCACGAACCAGGACAGGGAAGAACAGGGACAATGGAGAGGAAGGGAAGAGATGCTCAAAGTTGCTGTCTTGCCCTTTGGCAGAAGGACAGACTCTCCCAGCACCCCCACGCTCTCAGTCCCCCCACTCCACCCAGCTGTAAAGAGGGGCAAAAAGCATCAGGTACTGTAATGTCACATGCTGGTGAGCAGGCTGGCTGCAGCCCCATCACCAAAACGCACCAAGCAGCCTTTCAGCCAGGACTGTATTTCCAGGCTGTACGAGCCTTATCCTTCTGCGGCTGGATGAAGCCTGGGCAGAAGCAGGAATTTCGTGCAGCTCATTCACAGCCCTGCAGAACCCCATACCCCCAGCAGCGGTGACAGCCACCAAGCCACCAGCAGCCACCGCTGCATCCAGGCACCTCCCAGACGATCAGTCTCCTCCAGGCTGAGCCTTCGCACACCAGCACGACCATCGGCTCCCGACAATACAAACATGCACCACCTACTTACTGGGGCTGGATTCAAGGTGATGACCTTGGGATAAAGCAGCTCTGCAGCCAGTTCTCACTCCACCAAGCCATTTATTTCCACCATGCTTGTCTGAGGAGGTCTCTTCTTCCTAAAGCAGGGCTTAAGACTCCGGGAAGGTTTGGGCATGCCCCTCATCGCAGACAGGTGTGCACAGAATTAATTTGCAGGTGAGCTCAAAGAGACAGTTTTAGTGCTGGTTGCTTCCTTCACTACATTTTGAGGCAGAATCACTCTGCAGCCTGGCACCCAGACAATGAACAAAGCCTCCTCTTTATCTCCATATCCAGTGCTATTAAAGCTCAGGAGCAAGCAGGAAAAGCCTGCATAGATTTCAGAAAAAGCCCTTACCTAGCTACATGCCACTAAAGGATGTTTTATTAATCTCTGCTTTGAAAACACTGGCTGCAGACAACAGGAGAGCTATCAAACAAACAAGGAGCAACTGAATTAATGCAGAGCCCAATATAATACCCATGAGCTGCAATATCAGCTCCTCTATCAATCTTAAGAAAAATCTTGCTATTATTCAGCAGTAATGAAACCGGTGCTATTGTGGCTGCAGACAATGCCAGGTAAGAGGCATACCTGCATTTAAAGAGACACTGCCACAGGGAAGGATGGTGAGCAACCTTAGAAATACTTGAGCTTTGTGACTCAGGACTGTTCTGCACATTGATGGTGCAGAAATAACTGGTTTAACCTGGGAGAAAAAATGGCTCTGCTCAGTCCAAGACATGTCCCACTGAAGCAGAGGTACAAGGAGCCAGTACCAGGTCTCTGGCCAGAGCTGGATGGGGAAAAACTTTAGACTGCTGTAAGGGAGGGGTTTGATGGCTTCAGCCTGTGGAGAGGCATCCTGAGCTGGCCACTCGAAGTGCAAGCATTTCTTCCTTTAAATGGTTCCTCCTGGCCTGAACAGCCCTTTGCATGCTCACTGCAGCCCAGCAGGAAGAGCTGCACAGAGCACAACATGCCCCGGAGCTGCTTTCAACAGAAGAAACAATCTTTAATTAGGAAGACATTAGCATCCCTGATCACAGCAGGGTCTGCGAGCAAGGACACCTCTGTCCTCCTTACTGCCCTGCCTTTGAACTCCCCAGGATTTTTTAACTCCCGCTCTTTCTTGCGGCCCATATGAGATGGGAGACAAGAACAAAACCTTGGGGCATCTCAACACCTGCCTCCCTTCAGAGCTGGGACAGATTTCTATCCTCCTTCAGAGGCTTTGCCCATGTCAGGGCTCAAGCACTGACATTACCAAGGCAGAAAGGGCTGTCTGCTGCTGTGCTGGCCTGGCTCATCCAGGTTAAACCTGCCCCAGAGCTCAGCTTGTTCAGCACAACAGCCCTGCTGCAGGATGCCTCTTATTTCTAACAGTTGGAGCATTGTTAGCCCAAGCTGATACACACACACAGCTCAAGGCAGCTGTGCCATCAGACATGGCCTCCAGGCAAGCCTGGAGCGAGGGAGCCAAACCCCTGGAGCTGTTCCCATCTTTACACTCACATTTGGAGGAGTTACTCCTCTGTGAAGCCTTAGATACGATGACTTGTCCCAGGCAACAGATGAAGCGTTGGCCAATCTCAAATTGCTCCAGAGCTCTGGGTTGCATTCTATTCATGTACATTCTGATCCCAACCTGCCGTTCCAGACCCTGAATCATCCTTTACTCAACTCTTGCACTGAGCCAGGGTCCTCTGTAGGATCTGTGCAGAGGGAGAAGGCTCCAGGCAGAAACTCTTGGGTACAAAGCAGCCAGATACCAGGCTGAAGACCTACAAGTGCTCACTGAGCAACATGCACTCCAGGTGAGCTTGATCAGTTCATCCCAAGGGCAGACACTCAGTACCTCCTGTACTTCTGGAGGATGTCATGCATGGGGAGGGATGTTCTTCTGAGGCACCCATCCTGCCCCTCTGCAGCCAGCCCTGGGGTGTCTGGGGATCAGTCGGTGTGGCCATGCCCACGTACAATCCTATGGGAACTCAGCCTGAGCCTGCAGCATCAGTCCCTGCACCCCTCTCCTTCCCACCACACATTTCAGTGTTCCCAAAGTCAGCACACTCCCAGGAGCCATTAAGACCCTCTCCCTGGGAAGGATGGGAGGGTCCCATGGGCAGCCCCATACCCTGGGCTCCCAGCAGCAGTATGTCCATGCCATCTGGTGCACAGGCAGAACCTGCCAGCTCCAGGTACTGAAAGCCAATTGCATCCCAATTCACATGAAAAAACAGGGTAATTTTATTATAAAGTGTTAAAAAATATCAACAGAGCATTTAACTGGACAGCTTACTCAAGGACACAGCCTCCCCACAGAACCAGACACTTGGCAGCCGCAGCAGAGGTCCAGGTTCACAGGTCAGGGTCCCTGCTTATCCTAGAAAACAAGAGATTTTACCCATGACATTGACCCGCCAGCGCTGGCACTGGGGGGGTGAGCTGCTGAGTACAAACCAACCCACTCCACACCTCTCCTCACCCTCAGATTCCCAGCAAGCCAGGCAGCTGAGCACCAGCTTCAAGGGAATAGGGAGGGTATCCACCAGCGCTTTGGCAACAGAGGGGTCTAGAGCAGCAAAGGGCCTCATGCAAAGCTGCTAGTGATGAAGACCCTCCCATAAATCCTCCCCATTTTAAAGTGCAAAATATCTGGGACAGTGAGTCATGAAGGGCTGATGGTGGCTCTGGTTCAGAGGTGGCAGCCCTGGGTACCAGCACAAGATGCTCAGCTGGTATTTGGCTGTCCTGTCATTTACAAATATACCCACAACTGGGTCTGCAGCCAGCACAGGGCAGATCCACTCACCTGGAGATCCGAGCACTCCTTCAGCATAATGGTTCCATCCTGCTCTTCAGGCTCCAGGTCTGCATCGGTGTCATTGTGGGACTTGTACTCCTCGCTGTCTGTTTCAGTGTCTGAGGGCTGGGGAGGAACGAGGCAATCTGAGGGACACTGCACTGGGAGCCACAGCCAAGGGTGACAGAGGTGCTGCTTTACAGGGACATCAACCAAAGGGAAACTCCAGTGTTACAGGATGAGCGGGGCACCCCACACCTTTCAGACACCAGTGATGTTTAAGGGCTCCTTGGACAGCCAGCAGCGAGCATATAATAAAGGAAAACTCTTTGCAGCTCCCTGCAGACTCCTCTGCAGCAACACCCCCAGCCTACCAGGAGCACACAGAGGGTCAAACCATCATCTCCAAATTGCTTGGCCCCTGAGGGACAACCCTGCTCAGCAGCCAGGATGTCATACCTCATAGGTGACATCTTCAGAGTCATCCTCTGGCAGGTCCCTCTCCAGCACCACCAGCCAGGACTCCTGCTCCTCCAGGGATAACTCATCCCACTTCCTCTTGTTTGCTTTGTGATGTGGGCTGATCAGAGCCTCTCGGATCTCTGCAGGGATTTACAGGAGGCACCATCACAACACATGCAGAAGGAATTTGTGCATCTGTGTGTTTCCCAGCTTTCTACCCAGCACAGGAGCTCCAGACCTAAAGTGTTTTAATGTCCTGGTGCATGTTTCTTCAATGCAAAGCCTTCAGGTGCTCCTGGAGGCCACAACTCTTACCCTTGGGCATGTTGCTCCGGCCCCAGTCCGCTGGCAGGTAGCCCAGGAGGTTCTGGATCCTCATGGGGACAACAGAGAGGAGGAGGCGCGTTAGCCTCCCCCGACGCTTCCTGGCAAGTAGCCTGGGCCTGGTGGGAGACTGTGTGGGGGAGACTTTGCTGATAATGGCATCCACAGGGACCACAAATCCAACCCAGCTGGATGCTTTCTGCAGGATCTTCAGCTGCAAACAAGAGAGAGCTACATTAGGTCACATGAGAACTTCCAGATCTTTAAAATCCTCAGTGAGACTTAAACCCTTCTCTGTCCCAGCATGGAGCTGAGCCTAGGACCAACTTCAGCCAGGTGAGACAGGACCAGTTAGACTGTACCTTGTCCCCAAGGACCTCCTCTCTTTCCTAGCCCAGAAAAGAGGAGAAACATGAATCCTGCAACAGCCATTAGCAGAAGGGGAGCAAGACAAGACCAAACCAGGCAGAGAGCAAAAGCTAGGACAGGGAGGAAAGCAGAGGGCAAGCACAAGCTGGGCACAGGGAAAAGACAAAAAAAAAAAAAAAAAAAAAAAAAAAAACTCGCAAACTAATGCGGGCGAAGGAAAAAAAAAAAAAAAAAAAAAAAAAAAAAAAAAAGAGAACATCTGGCAGAGAAACCAAAGGAATTGCCACTCTCAAGGTTTTATCACCCCATCCGCTGGCCTTAAACTCCTCCAGCAGCAGGAACATCACCTACCGGGTACTTGACAAAACTCATCTGAAAGAACCAGGACAGGAACCTGCTGGAGAAGGAAGAGGACCCATCACAGGGAACCAGCCTTCCCTAGACAGAGAGAGAAAGATCAGACACCCTCCACACCAGCTCTGACAGCATCCCCAGCAAAAACAACCCCTTTGGCACCCGGAGGGTCTCTACCTGCTCTGGGCTGGTGCATGACCTTAGTTGCTGCTCCATGAGACCAAGAGCCTAGACTGGACAGAAACCTGGCTTAGCCCAGTCTGCAGCCCTCAGGCTACTTGTAGCTACTGTCCCAGCTGCTCCTCATTGTGCTAACGAGCTGCCAGCCTCCCTGACCGCTGGGGCAGCCCCATGCCCTCCCCTGGGGTTGCCCTGGTAGCAGCACTGGTCCTGGTACCTTGCTTAAGGGCCCATGGCTCCCAATTAGGTTGGGTTTCCTTGTTTTGTATTATTTTTGGTTTGTTTGTTTGTTTGTTTTCCCCCCTTCCCCTCTTAATTGGAGGTGCCTGTCTCCTACTGGGAGCTTACCAAGACTCTGCTGTGGGATATCTCCCCTCACTCTGTGCTGATGAAAACAGCTGAAGGCAGAGGGTGATGACATGTCAGCAAACCTGTTGAACCCCCAGGTGATGGGAGAAGCTGGACCTCATCTGGGGGGGGGGACCCCTCAACATCCCTCCCAGTCCATGCCCTCCCCTTGCTCCCTCACTGGGGGGAAGCTGGAGCTGGGGTTAGCTTTAAACAATAAAGATGAAAAGAAGAGAGCAAGCCTGGTTCATTTGAAACCGCAGCCTGATTTAATTAGCCAGCAGCTCTGTGCGCACATGAACACACAAACATACACACCCCCCTTCGTAAAATGGGCTGAGCAGAGACGGGACCCGTACCCAGCCCCTGCAGACCTTGCTTGTAGCCCTGCCACTGGCCACGCGTTTGGGGGA
>NW_010131806.1:0-474 GCF_000699245.1 Pterocles gutturalis | reverse complement strand
GTGTGTTTGAGGACAGGAGTGCGCTCGGGCCTGGTTCTGCCCTTGTGTGAGCCCCGGCTCTGGAAGACAAAGGAGGAGCAGCCGCCATAAGCCCTGCCCTCCCCTCCCTGCCCTCCTCCTGCCCTCTCGCCTCAGCCCTCCCTCACCTGCCTGCTTGCCTCCAGTCTGGGCTGGCCACTGCTCAGCTGGTGACCTGTCCTGGGCAACTCTGTCACCAACCCCCTGCGACATGGCCACCACCAACATTCTACCCACTGTGACACGGCCACTGCGTCACCGGGAGGATCCAGGGCTGATGGAAAGCCCAGCACAGTACCGGATTTCTTTAAAAAAGTGGCTATGTTAATAAAAATACACTTAAAGCACTCAAAAATTCGCAAATTGAGATTGTTTCTGTCCAGCCTGGCTTGTTCCACCTTATCTTCTCTCCCTTCTCTGTCTCTAGTGTTCAGCCTTCTCATTTCACTCCCAAAC
>NW_010131805.1:0-266 GCF_000699245.1 Pterocles gutturalis | reverse complement strand
TGTGCATCAGTGCCCTCCGGCAGCCGGGGCGTTGGACAGAATCCCTGCACGAGCAGGCTCAGGCAGGGCGGCTCTCCCTGCGGTAGAACCCAGGCAGGGAGCGTGCCGTCACACCGCCAGGCTTTGCACGGGCTTGCTGCCGTGCCAGAGGGTATTTCACACTGTGAAGCTGTGGAGGTCAGCAGGGGTTTCCAGGCTTGCTGGAGAGGGCAGAAGCTGGCAGGAAAATGCAGCCGCCCCTCCCCGGAGAGGGCCGATGGTGGAGC
>NW_010131804.1:0-4390 GCF_000699245.1 Pterocles gutturalis | reverse complement strand
GGAAATAAATCCGTTTCTCTGACAGAGTCTCCAGGTGCTGCTTTCTCCCCCTTCTTCCAGTGCCCTTCCCTACCCCCCCTGCCCAACCGGGGGTGACACTAGCCTGGTGGGGTCACAGCCATGAGCCCCTAGAGCCCCAGGGCCATGTCCTTGGTGCTTGATCCCACAAGAAATCCTACTGCAGCCAAACACCCCACGGCAGAGCGGGCAGGAGGGGAAGCTGATTTAGCCACAGGTCTTACAGGGTCACAGCTGGGCATCATGTCTGATCTCCCTTGTCGGTCAACAGAAGGAGCTGGAGTGAGCCATCACCTTGCCACCTCCATCACTGGTCTCTGCACCCCACAGGGTGTGACAAAGCAGGAACCTCCCCAAGGTGGGTAGATATTTGTCCTGCTGGAGGTGTCAGTGCCTGTGCCTGTGCCAGGGGCTTCGTGTACGTGCGTGCAGAGCTCAGTTTCAGTCGCCTTTGGAAGCAGGGAGAATGGCAGGCGTGGAAGCGAGTGTCCTGCCAAAGAACAGTCTGGATAATCCAGGGATTTCCCTGTTTCTATTGCTGCTCCTGCTCAACAGCTGCTCACAGCATCAGTACTTCAGCGCTCACCTCTGGCCTGCTCGGGCACTGGGGGATTGTCCCAGACGTTGTGGAAGCTGCAGATGGCCTTGAGTCTTGTGACAGTGTAATTGTGGAGAACTTTCACAGGAGGGTGCCGAGAGTTAAGCTTTCTGTTGCTGGTTTCAGCCTCTGGCATGTTCAGTGATCATGGCAGTGTGCTCCTTTTCAGGTGTTATTTTGTTTCACAGAAAACAGTACTTTGAACACTGTTCTAGAAAACAGATTTTTGCCTCTTTTTGCTGCGTCTTGGCATTTAGAGGAGCTCAGCTGCTTTCAGAGGAGGTGTGCCAGCAGGACACATGGGTAGGTACAGGGCACTTGAGTACCCCGAGGAAGGTCATCTGCAGAGAGAAACCATACATTCCTCTTTGCAGAGGCACAGAGCAGCAGCGAGCACTAGCAAGAGCCTGGATGGTGAGGCAGACGGAGTAAATTTAGCAGCAGAGAACCGTTAAGTAGCAAACAGATCTGTGAGGCTTGAGAGTCATTACAAAACTGGTGACCAAGGAGGGAATCTCAGAACAGCCTGCTCCTGACAACACTTCTTCAGTTTTTCCCATCTTGGACACAACCAGCCTCTACTCTCTAGAGCAGCACTCACAACAGAGGCACAACCTCAGAGAGCACTGGCATCGCCAGGTGGCAGCACAAATCATCCCAGATAATCAGGCTGCAGGGTGTCAGAGTTTCAATACTCTTTAATTCCTTCCCAAGACACCTCCAACTCAAGGTGTGTGCCTTTGCCAAACCATTGCTACCTCAGTCGCTGTCAACTGCACAGTGCACAAAACAAGTCCCAGAACTACCATGCTCCATCCTGCAGCTCTGATTTCCCAGATGAATGTCAAAGCTTGCTGGAAAAAACTCTGAGTAAAGACTTCCAGGATAAAATGCAGGCATTGAGGGGAGTAGGAGAAGCAGAAAAGCTCTGGTAACAGCAAAATATTCAAAAAAATATTAAGCTGAAAATACTATTTCACTGCACACAGTCCAAATTAAAGGGCTTTTTTCAGTACAAAATGTCTCAACCATCTCACATGGATCTTCTTATAAGATTTCCCTTACAGTGTTGATGTGAGGGCGGTATAATCCAGATAGGTCCCCAGGAACATTTCAGAATATTGGGACCCTGGGAAACAGCTTCTGCATGCCCGTGCTTTTCTCTGAGCTGCACAGCAGAGGAAAGCAGGAGGCCCATGATGGAAAGAACATGCCCTTCCCTCATCCTTGAGAAACCACTGTGAAAACAGAAAAGAGATCCATTTATTAAGGACAGAAAAATATTTCACCGTACCACACAGAGCACCTGAAAATGGGTGTCAAAATCAAGTACATGAGGCAGAATATATGTGTGCCACAAATGTATGGCAAATTTGAATCACTGGCAGTTAGTAAGGTTGCTGGGTTCTGGTTTGGGGTTTTTTTTGTCCCTGTAGTGCTGTGTCTTAGCGAATAGTTTAACTGGATGTAGAATGATGGATCTGATGGTGAGAGAGAGTATCTGGTAAAGACATTTCGGTCTGCAATGATTTTTCTCTTACTCCAATGCTGTTAGGATTTCCTTGCATGTCACTGCTAAGGAAACTGGTTCAAGTTCATTGGAATTCAAACACAGTCTTTTATACATAGGAACGTAGTAGATAAGCTGAGCTACCTGCAAGTATTGCTAACACGACTCAAGAGGAAGAATCCCTGGGCAGTTTCCCATTCCTCAGACTGCAAGAAAAGTTTATGCCTGGAGCATTGTTGAAGTGCAAAAAAATGATATAAAAATGTTTATATTGTGCCAAAACGGAAACTCCATCTTCTTAGTGTGACAGGTTAGTCACTACATCAGCTGAGACATGTACAGTGAGGTAATCCTTATTTCAAACAACAAAGCTGAAATTAATGAGTCAGGAGAAACAGAACAAATATGATGGAAGTAGGACAAAAGAGAGCATTTTTGGAAAAAATAAAGAAGTTTAAAAAAAGAGGGAAAAAAGTATTCCCATCCAAAATCACCATTAGGAGTATTTCACCATGTGATTAATGATTAGCTGCTTTCTAAGGCTCAAAAAGAGTCTTAGAGAGTTTTATCACTGTTTTTCGGTAACATCCTTCGTGACAGAGCAGGGGGCAGGGAAATGGGGGTTGGGGTCAGTCCATGTTGTCTCTGCTGCTCCTTCCTGCTCAGGGGAGGGCTCCTCACAGTCTTCGATGCTCCAGCATGGGATCCCTGTCACGGGAGTGTCCTTCACAAACTGCTCCAATGTGAGTCCTTCCCACAGGCTGCAGTTTTCTACTATTGGCATCTCAGGTTATCTATTAAATACCGTCTTGTAAGATTAAGGCTGTATTACCAAAGAACCCTTGTGTCACCCCATAGGCATATTAAATGCCCTTTCGGTTGCTAGTCAGGAAGAAAGGAAGGTATCCCAAACCGGTGTGTTTCTTTGGAATCTCCCTACTCTAAGCCAAAATGTTTATGCCTTTGCAAATTAATTGTAGACTTCCTTATGCCATTAATTTTGTCCACAGCATACATTTAAATACTGGTGAACCTTTTGTATCTGCATTAATGAGTTGGGTGTGCACCATTTCAAGCTTTATCTGAGAGGAACTTCAATATGTTCTCTGGGTTCTCGTGCAAGTGATGTAGTATTGAGCTCTGGGCAAACACCTGTAACCGGAAAACATGCACAGAGACATGAAATGGAATACTGATGGTAGTGATGTAAGACTAGAATGTGTAAGGCTTGAATTAATGGTGAAAAATAGAGGTGATTACTGCCAGAAAAGTTGAAAGAGGTTATTACTGACAGAAGAGCTGAGCATCAGTGAAGGGCAGAGACTCATGTAACTGTGTTGAGAGAGCAGGAAACATTGTTTTCCGTGGTAACTTACTGTTGGTATGACAATTTTACAGGTTAAAGTTTGAAACACTTATTGATAAGGATCATGGCATGCCAGAACTATTTGTTAGTTACAAGGGGGACCCTGCTGGTGTGAATGCTACAGAGATGGCTGTACAGATGCAGAAAAGCAGAATAAATGAAAAAGAATGTGATGGATTCCTTCTTTCTTCCAGCCAATGCACTGGAAATGAACTGTCTTGCAGTCAGCCTCTGCCTGCTGCAGCTCAAGCAATCATAGAGGAAGATTAACTAAAAACAGAAGGTAGTGACTGTATATAGCAAAATATGAACCACTAACGCACCAGAATAGATTAGTATGCGACAAAGACCTTTGCTAAAGAGGACATAGCCCGCGCAAAAGTACTCCTTTAGCTATTGTAGGTGGGCTAGAAGGACAAGTGAGCATCAAGAGAAGTTTCCTCAGCTTTCCCTTAGCTTTGCAGGATCAGACCTCAGGTGAATACTAAATCACAAGCCATTCCCTGCCTGTTCTGAGTCATCCACATTTATAAAATGAGGCAACAATAAATTAAAACTAATAGAGACTGTGGAAAGGTAATGTCACTCTATTTTTCATTTAACACATTTTTAATGACTTTGCATTTGTGCAGCATGTTTCTGGAGTCTATGTTTGATAAGTTAGCATTTGAATGTTTTATTAAAATTTATACCTTCAAAAAAATGCTGTTTGGAAGTTTGAAGCTTTTGAAAGCAGAGACTTTAGTGTATATGTAAAAAGTTTGATATCCCATACTGATAATGTAAATAAAACTCCTACTGTATTAATGCTGGTTTGTACTCTGCCACATGTATTTTATGTTAACACAAAATATAAATAAAATATAAAAATATAAATAAAAGATACGATATTAAATAA
>NW_010131803.1:100744-106269 GCF_000699245.1 Pterocles gutturalis | reverse complement strand
GGTTTTAATGGTGGGTATGGAAAGTGTTAGTGAATCTCAATATGGAGGGCAGATCGGTTGCCATTTAAGTCGAAATAGTTTCAGGGTAAAGTCCAACACTCGGCCGACACGTTTTGGAGGAAGAGGCAGAAACTTATGAAAGGCATTGCTGAGGATATCGCAGTTAAAAGCTAATTAAAACAACCCCTTCCGTGCAAAATCTTCAGGGTGCAAATGGAGTGGCTATTAGGAACACTTGCTAGGAATTCAGCAGAGATCTAAGAGAAAAATGTAATTCACAAGTAAAGGAAAAGTAGCTGAGGAAAGGCTTGCCTTTTTTTTTTTTTTTTTTTTTGCCCCTCTAAACCCACGTTTCTTTCTGAAATGTATCTACCCTTTTCTTATTCAGTATTTTTAGATTAGTTTTCTTTTTTCTGCTTCAAATAATTGACACATAATGGATGCATGAAAACAGATTGATGTAATCTTTGAGATTAGGATCCCAGGGCTTTTTTATAATAGGAAAAACTGAATTAATTCTTCAGTCAAAAAAAAACCACCAACAAACAAAAAAAACCCATAACTCAAAAAGATATGATTTATTAGGAGGAAAAGTAACTCATGCTTTCCTGTTAAGTTATAATATGAATAGTAGCATTTTGAACTCCTGGCCTAAAATAGTTATATTGAGCTTTGATCCTTACGACATTAACAGACGGGAAGCAGAGGAGTGAATTGGGGTGAATTTAATAGTATCCAGAGATAGAATAATTAACTCTTATGGTGCCTATTAGCAGCTAGGGTCTGAAGGAAAAGGATTTAGAAAAATAAGACCAGGAAGGGAAAAGAGGCATTTCTGAATATTGTCAGGTATATAAGTTATTGGAGAGAAAATTATGACATCCTTCCTTAATATGAGTCATGAAATGACATTTTTGTCATCCACCAAAGAGGATAACACTGTCTGCAAACAGGCTGAAAGGTTGGAGGCCACCGTTTATTGTCACTGCTCATTTCTCGAGCTTTTATTTCCTTTGTACATTAGTGAACTTTTCAGTAAATTTACTCTTTTCACAGCACATGTATGAGTGCAGGGAATAACAAGCCATCTTGTGAGTCATAAGAGTTACAGATGCTCTCCTTTCTTTCCAGTCTTGTTTGTAAACTAATATCAAATCCTATTTGGTTAACACAGAGATGAGATCCTTGTAGGTTGGCCCGGCAGAGGACTTAGTGCTATTATACTCCCTGATTTACTTCTGAGTGTCCACATCAGTTCAAACTGTCCAACGTAGCATGTCTTCCTTGTTGTAATGAAATGCCTGTTCAGCTGTATTAAGACCCTTCCAGGAAGGACTCTGAAAGTAGTTTTTTTTTGTCCAACAGAACAGGGATGGGGCTTGGAAAGGGTGTGTTGGCCACAGCACAGATAAGCTCAAGCGCAGATTCAGACCTGTGTTCAAAACACAGGGTGGCTCTGTGTACTCATGTGTACCTGCCTGTTTAATTGCTCTGTTAAGCATGTTGTTCCCACAAAAACCATCGAAGTGCCCGAAAACAACACGCAGGACATATTCTGTAGCTAACAGAAAGCCTGTAGATGGAGAGGTGAAATCAAATGTTTCCATAAATACCAGAGAGATATTCTTTACATCAAAAGAAGCTACACTTCATTTTTCAAAGGCTAAGACATCAGCGCAGGTGACAATGTCTTTCAAAGTGTAGAGTAGATATTAACCCACTTCACTAAAGCTATGCAAAAACTCGGAAAGCTGTACTTCACATGATTATGTATTATATACCAAAGGGGAAAGGAAGGAAGCAAGAAGAAATCTCCCCAGCCCTTCTGCAAATGCATACAATAGAAGTCATTGAAAAGCCTCTCAGTATTTTGCAGTACTGGACAGTAAATCAATGTAATCTGCATTTCTGCAGTAGCAGGAAACTTTCCAAATGATCGCTATAAATGGAGCACATGTTTTACGTATAGGTTACTATTTTTGGCAGTCCATCAAACCCCTTTGATCTGTAGACAGTGGGGTTTCATCCAGCCAACAGGACAAGAATAAAAGGCCCATATTCTGCCTTGTGCCAAGATCCACTCAGAGCAGGAGGTGGGGAGCCGGTTATGGTCACACAACTCGGTGGCTGCTCCTGTGTCAGCCTGAGCCACAGTAGAACTTAGATAAACTTCTGTAGTTTAAGTACATCCTAACTAATCCCAGTTCATTTCAATCCCTGAGATGTACCGGTTAAGAACCAAGAGCATTCTACTCTGCTTCTGTGGGGCTCTCAGTCACTCCCTGTACCAGCATGGGGAGGACAATTGGCACAAGAGCTGTTTATACCATCTTGCACTGGCTGCACTGCTCCCTGCACAGGGACCATCCCCTGGGGGCCAGTTAAGCCCGCGCTCAGCAACACCTGCACAATACAAAGTGACGGAAACCAGCACAGAGTCTGGCCCATGAGTCTTCAAAATGGAAAAAGGCAGATGAAAAAAAAACAAAAAAAAAAAACAAACCACCAAGGCGAGGGAAACCAGACAGCACAGGAGGATTAGAAATAAAAGACAAGAATGAAAATTTATAAAATGGAGCAGATCACTTCCTGACTGCAACAGAGGTTAACTTCAAAAAAGGTCCACTAAGCCCACAGTGCTGCTTGCCAGGATGGACAGTGTGTGAGTGTCCTCCCTCTCCTCTGGTTCCTCATCAAAGATGATGCCAAGATTTATGTCTCCCTTTCTGAACAGTTCTGGGAGCTTAAACTGTGCCTCGGTCCGTTACAGCCCCTGTATAAAGGAGCGAGCTGCAAAAAGAAGTGTTTTGCGGCATGTGGATAATGCACTATGGGATATGAGTGTCCAGAGTCCGTGATTTCTTAGCTCTCCAATGTGATTCCAGCCATAGGGGGAAGCCAGAGTTGACAAAAGAGAATTACAAACATCTAATTTGCCCACTACATTCTTTTTTTTTAAACTCTGAAATTCATTACACTCATGGCATATATATAAAATACATTTTCATTAGCCCGTCATCAAAGCACACAAATCTTAAACCCCCTCTGCTGTTCTGAGTGACATATTTCAGGAATAAGTACTCAGAAATAACTGCTGTAGATGTGTCTGGCTGCTGAACATGAAAGTATGGGTGCTGCTGACTGCCTGGCAGCTGGCCCAGCATTTAACCCTGCTGTTTTAAAATGTCGTAAAATAAGCACAATTTAATCTTTTGAAACCTTTTGGTCAGTGACTGTGATTTCCGCAAAAAATGACTTCAAAGGAAAGACAGGCACCTTTGTTGATGCCTTTTTAAGAAGTCATGAGTTCCAAATTATTTTTAAAAAGGGAAGCAGAAACCTCAAAGTGTGTAACACCTCCTCAGGATTAGATGCTGAAGCGATATGTAAACTGGGCTGTAAAAATCGATCCACCACTAGTGATGTGGCTCAGAATGATATAATTAAAAGATAATGTCAGTGGAAAAATAATATCATCATAGACCAACAGGATCCTCCTGATACATAAATGCCACCACAAAGCTCCTATTTTAATGAAAAAATACCACTAAGAAGCCAAGTTATTTTATTGTCAAAGCAGGATGTGTTGAAAATGTTCTATTTCTGTTGCTATATTTCTGTTTTGCCAAATTCTGACACAGAGTTAACACTTCCACCTTGCAGCGTTCATATAACACACAGTATTCCTCCATGCCTCGAAAGCACCATGCTTTACCTGTGCAAAAAGCAGCCTGCTTCTGCAAATAGTGTTCCTTTTTGTTAATAAGTTGCGATCCTAATATAGACTGAAAGTTTTCTTTCCAAACATAGATCTGGGGAAAAAAATGTCCATATTTAATCTTTTGACATAAATTCCATTCAGCTTGATTTAGGGAATGCGGACATTCCATGCATGAGACTATTTAGGGATAAGGTGACTATTTTTCACCCCAGTCAAAGTTGAGTTAAAAATGCCCTTTAAACACATATGAGAGAAAAAAAGGGATATTAAGATATCTTGAATAATTAAACATATTTCCAATCTATATCAAATTACTCTTTTTACCTTCACAAAAAAAAAGTAGACTTTCTTCTGTTTTTCTCAGATTTGGTTTGGAAGAATTGCCTTTTGGCATTTTAGTATTAAAGCAGAGTGATATGAAGAACATTTGATCCATCAGTGTATGCTTGGATGCTCCAAAAATGCCTACCAGATGTGGCCCTCAAAAGTCTTAGGCTTTTTCTGCTTAGTTCCTGGCTTTAGACCAGCCTGAGGAAAGAACTAGCTGGTGAGCTGCTCAGACCGGGCTGATCTGGACATGATCTGGACAACTATTGTCACCTACAGAACTTTAAAATTGAAAAGGGAGGTGCCTTGAAAGACTAGGCGCCTCCAGGATTAGGCAGCAGCCAAGCACGGGTTTCTGGAGAGCACTTTTGGATACTGTTCCACCTACATCCTGCCTTAGGTGCCTGAGTCCTTTGCTAGAGCTAGCCAGAAAGGCTAGATTCCTATTGAAGTCAAGAGAAGGATTTACATCAACTTAAGTGGATTGATTCAGGCCATAAAATGAGAACCATGTGTACATCCTTATGAAGAATCTGGTCCTTTCTGTTTATTCATTGTGACTTCTTGCTATATTGAACTGTTCACATGGACTAATCCACAGATAATATGTCAAAAGACGTTTTGGAGAGTAAGAGAGTTGTGGACTTTCATGCCCATAGTCTGTGCTATTCTCAGCAGTTCTGGAAGAATGGCAGCCACCCTGGATAACAGGCCAGTCAAGCCACATACACCACTCAGGTCATACATAAGCTCTAATTGTATTACTCGTTTGGCTCGTCAATACTTTTCCATGGAGCTGAAGCAAAGGAGGGCATATGGAATAGAGAAGCAGGAAAACTAATGAATGAGAGAATATAACTTTCAGGGTTCTGGCAATGTTTTCACATCCATTTTTTGCTCCACTCCCCCGAGGTCACAAAAAGCAAACGGCATATTCATTTCCTTCCATCTGTGCTATTCTGAACAGCAAACGGGAACTAATATCTAAACTTTCCTAATAAGCAGGAGTGGGAGGAAAGCTGGGTAATAATTAGCTACTGGCTAGCAATGCCTTGTAGATTATGTGACTCTCAGAGTGATAGTCATTGTAGATGTAGATGTATTTTTCGTCTTCCTTTTCCTATTTTGCAATGCAATGACACTTCGTGATAGTCATTGTAGATGTAGATGTATTTCTCGTCTTCCTTTTCCTATTTTGCAACGCAATGACACTTTAAATTAAAAATATAATTTTAAAAAAGCCCAAATTCTACCCAAATCTTCCAGATCCCACATGAAGCAGCAAGAGCAGACCCATGCAGAGCCAGGCCAGCGCTGCCCCATTTTCCTTTAAAATACGTGCAATTCCTTGTAAACTCTGGGGTGAGGTGGCTGGCCAGGAAGCCATGGTTGTGTCAGATGTGTGGTGATGGGCCCCCTTCCCCGGGGAGACGTCTCAGCTCCAGCTGCAGCTGCCTCCCCCCCCCCACCCGGGGCG
>NW_010131803.1:64447-100730 GCF_000699245.1 Pterocles gutturalis | reverse complement strand
GCTGGCAGGGCCTCCCCGCCACCACACTGCCCCGGCAGCTCGCTCCCCCCGCCCCGGGCTGTAGAAACCAGAATTTAGTGACCTGGCAATGCAGCAAATAAATAAATGAATGGAGCTGGAGAGCTTTCTGGAGAGGGCTGCGAGCCGTGCTTCCCAGAGTGAGCGAGAGGAAAAGCGCTTCTGTAGGCGTCTGGCTGGCTGGGTTCCTGTCAGAATAATGATTTCAATGTTACCGTGATTTCACCAAGCGGCATGCTGGGGCACCTAGGATCTTGGTAGGCAATTTTTTACAGTTGAGAATGTAAATAAGGCATTTATTCAAATTAACCCTCTATTATACAGAGAAAACATAAACTGAGAGGAAGCATTGCCACTTGAGTACCAGATTGCAAGGCATTTATACTGCAGGGAGCAGGATGGGTCCCTGCGTATCACCTGGCCAGTGCTGGCCAATACTTGCATTTAAAAGTGGGGTTCAAGGACAATAATTCTGCCACTGACCTGGATAGCAAGGTAGCTGTACACCCCAGCTTCCAGTCTGTAAAATGGGCATAGTGATCACTCCTTACACAAGCCCAAAAAAGATGTTTGCATGATATGAAAGCGCTGGACACATGCTGGGCGGGAACCAGATTTCTGCTCCAGGACAATATCCAGATTTCTGAGGAAAAAAGGACCACAGCAAAAAAACAACTTGAAAACATGAGATATTTCTTTAAGTAAAAGTCTTCTTCTAAACAGCATTGTGCTTATCTCCTGCTTAAGATTTCATGTGAGAGACTATTTACATTTTTTTTGTGCTTCAGTTGATTTGGTTTCCAAAATGCAAAGTAATCTCAAGCCAGAGGAGGAGGATGATATTTTTTAAAGAGAGTAAAAATGGAAAGTTTTGATGAATTAAAAATTCTTCCAGATTTTTAATGTAAAAAAATAGATCCAAACCCTTTTCTATAGGGAAATTTAATTTTCAACCAACTTGAATTTTTATAAAGACCTATTTAATTAAAAGTTTTCCACCTAGCCTGGTCCAGTAGTACTACTTTGTACCTGGGTACTGCCAAACTGCTGGGCTTTACTCTGATAGCCAGTTAGCTGAGGAAGCTCTTTTTGGGCTTGATGAGTTTTTGCCAATTCCTTGACACCTAGGAAACAGCACCTTACCACTATGGCAAAGCCTGCCCAAATTTAAAATAAGGGTGGTTCCTGCCTTTGGTTAGGCCACTTTTTTTTTTTTTTTTTTTAATAACTTTAAAAACATTTCCCCTTTATCTTCATGGTAAAAGGTATTTTCAATATTTTACAAGAAATTACTGAATGTCCTTATTAGCTTTAGGCCATAAATGCCACAAAACAGATTTAAAAATTGGAATAAGCCCAACATAAATGCTTACTATTGGTGAATATAAGGGCATACAAAACAGGGCAGTAAAGTCAGTATACAATATCAGGAAAACCATTAAAAAAATCTGGAAAAGCATCAAGATGGCTGGCCGCTTTGTAGTTTCAGCACAAAAAAAAAATTGAGCCTTATTTCTAAATATTTTCCCTAGTGGGAAATAACAGCTTGAAAATAATCCCAGATGTATTCATTTGTGTAACATTTTTCTGCTTGCAACATATAGGCATGGAAAAATTATTGAAGGTTTCAATTCTGGACTTGTATTTTAAAAATGTCAAGCTTTTGAAAAACAGCATCATTTTTCCTTAAAAGCTATTCATTTACCTGGAATGTTGGCCAGCAGGCCTACATTATGGACTTGGTTTAGTTAAGATTGAAAAATTGCCCAAAGGCAAAAGAGAAGTAGGCAATTTTTGTGGCTCAGACTATATACTAGCATAAAATACAGCTGAGTTGATTTTTGCACTGGCATATAAAAGAGTTTTGCAAGTACAGGATTTTAAAAGTGATTAAAAGCTATCTGAAGTTTTTAAAAGGCTCAAGGGTTGTTTTTTCCCTGTTGTCTTCTTCACAAAATCTGTATCCTGAGATACCAACAATTAGAAAGCTCTTATTAAATGGCTACTGAAAACAATAAAAATAAAAGAAATCCAAGACCATAAGTAATAATTTCTAAAGAAGAGCAAATGAAAGTATGTTTATGACTGCTCTACAAAACAAGTTGTTTACTAAAATGTTCCCGCTTAGAGTAAATACAGATACAAAAAAAAACCAAAACCCAAAACCCACACACATACACTCAAAGGTTTTGGAAGTTGTCTTGCTGAAAGGAATCACAGTTTTCATTTTTATCATTCTATCTAGACTATAATCTTGAAAAGCTATTTGTCTGGATAGTATTTACAGTGCAGTATTTTCTGTGACTCATTTTCTGTGACATACAGTAAGTGATGTTGTCACCAAATAGGTGGCTACAAATAATTTTAACAAGTTGCACTTATCGGGTTTTTTTTTTCCCTTCTATGTATACAAAATCTCTTTTTCATGCAGGGAGACTCTTTAATAAAAAGAAAGAAAAGTCAGTGGAAACTCAGGGAATTAAGTTCTTCCTCAAGAGCCAAAGGTACAAATGTAGAAACAGGTGTAGTGGTCAAACCGGTGCACGTCAACCCTATAGGGCTGAAGGAAATGCCTGTACTCTGAAAGGGGGAGCCAAGCTCATGCTGAACCAGCCAGCTACAAGACCAGACAGACTGTTGCTGTATCAGTTCTATTTAAGTTCAGTAAGAGAACAAGGGTGAGTAGTGTGAACATAATGCCATATGGCCAGAGCTCCACTGGCTTGGCTTGGTGTCGTCCTGCAGAGTTGTGCCAGCACGTCTGGAGCCTGCCTGAGGAAGTCCAGGTGACCCAGGGCGTTGCAATGCATGTGCAGCTGTAAGGAGCATGGTGAACTGGGGTCCATACAGTCTATCCCATTCCCACAGGAATCATTGTCAGAAATTCTCTGGTTTTCTATTTGAGAAGAATCAAGTCTTTAGAGGGTACCATAGAGGGAATCCTTCAGGAAATGTAGCCACTACACAGCTGGCAATATCCCAGCTGGCTGATTGTTCCATGAAAGGTGGTCCTTTTCATTCTGGGGTGCAGACTGCTGCTACACATGCAGTCTTCCTCAAATGCAGAGCATTAGGAAGAGGGTCAGACACAACCTGAGTTCAGCTAGAATGACTCAGTTGGCTTATGGGCTTTTGGTACAGCATGTCAGCTTTGCCCTAATAGAGTGAATGTCCACACTCAGGTCACATTTGATATTGGAATGTGGTCCATGGGCTGGAGGAATGGTGGTGGGAAGTGCCATAAGTGGCATGTTCTCTCTCTGCAACACCTCCTCAATGACAGCAAAATTTATTTCTTGGATACTTCACACTGCCCTCTGTATTATCCAATTGTCAACAAACAGTGGCTCAGCCATACCTCTCCTCGCCCATGTGCTTCATGAATTATTTGAAATAGACAGTCAGACAAAGTGGGAAGAACAAGTTCAGGGACAGAGCTTCTATACCCGTAATACTGAATCTAGATTAAATGCCAAAGTAAGGACTTCTGACATTTCTCCTAAACATTTTTCTTCTTCCTTAATACAACTACAGTCCTCTCTCTCAAAAAGAAAATGTGAAGAAGACATGCTCATGTCACTGTCCTACTGAGCTCTCCACCAGCATACAGTCGATGAAGAAAAAAACTGGAAAAGTACAGTCAACAACGTCTTAATGTGGTGCTGGTGAAGCTGGCAGAGAAGTCCTACTTCATGCCCAGGAGAGCAATCAGACCACAGATCAGAGACCTGTAAAAATGCTGGATGCCCACAGCTCCCAGTTGCAGGTAATTAGCATATCTGAAAAGTCAGATCAATAAATATCTCATTGCAAATGAAAGAAAGAGAATTTGTGTAGACATCATTGTTGTCCCCCTGCAGAGCAGTTGCAGATGTCTTGGCAGATAAGGTAAATCAGATATATGACCACTGGTTATATTCTAAGTACAACTTGTTTTACTTACACATATAAATAAGTTCTGGAACAGAGATAATCAAACAGTGTGCAAGCAATTCCCTTGTTCAGGAGTCTCAGGACATCACTGAAATTGGGATTACAAGCAACACTTCCACCTGAAGGACAGATTTTAATATGAGATAAAGGCAAATGTTAAACTTGCCTTCTGATAACACAGCTCCCTTCACATACAACTGAGTATAACAGAGATTAAAAAAATGAGTGTATCTTCCCATGAATGAATATTTACTTGCATGCTTAAATAAAATAAAAAAATCAAAAAAGAGTCTGGAAGATTGAAATGGCACCACCTGGTGACACCTGCCAAACAGTATGATCGGTTGCATGTTAGTACTCATGAAACTACTTTTATTGTTTGAACTTTTGTTGAATAGCCTGGTGTATGACCATAAAACCCTTTAACAGAAAACTCTTAATTAGCCACTGCTTTTTTTCATTCTGTTGCTATAGTTTACTGTAAAGACAATTGTAGACGGGCATGTAGATTCAGATACTTCATTCAGAAATTACCAGAGTAAATCAAGTTATGTATAAGACTCACCTCACTCTAATTTATATTTCAGCTCAGACCATTGAACTTACAAGTAAAATTTATGGGGGAAGAGCAATAAATTAAATTGGGTAGAAACATAACTTTAGTCCTCCAGTTACTTGTACAGTTCGATTTAACACATAAAAAATTGAGTATAATACTAACTTGTTAATAAAATGTGCACAGCGCTGACATGTAAAAACAGTTTTATAATTGGTTCGTCCACTCTGTTAGCCTTGTTGACAACACTAAATTTTCAAAACCCTACATTAGTAACATTGAGCTAACATTATAAATGCAGAAAGCTCATAAATGCATACAACAGAAATTCATTTGGCCTTTGATTTTTTTGGGGTGTCTTTAAAGTGAAAACTGTAAAATTACCACGTAATAAAAGCCAGTACACTGAACACTAATTGCCCATTTATAAAAAGCTCTTTTCCTCCAATCATGTAGGTGTGAGGCATAAACTTCTTGGGTTTTATGGAGCTGCAACTTATACTTTCAGTTCTGTTTCTCTCTGTTGCATTTCATCTTAAACTTATAAAAGACGAGCTGGATTTTATTAATCTGCATCAGCGTTCGTTGGACATTAAATCTACGAAGATCCCTACAGAGTTTTAATTGTAGCTGAATTGCCAACAATAATTGGGCCTCTGACTAACCACGGAGAGCAGCCCACCCTCGCTGCTGGGCACAACTGCTAGCTCGAACGCCAGCCACGATAGCCCACTTCGTCAGTCGCCCGAAGGGAAGTTGTCAAGTCTGGGACCCTGCTGCTTTATTCCTATAACTATGTTTTAGAAACACCTCACAAGTGGAATTGTGGTTGCTTCATCCAGAAAATGTGGAAAGGATTAATGTGGCATGTAAAACAAATCACTCCTGAGCTCAGCTGAGAAAGTGGGTATTAAAAGCACTCCAGTCAAAAGAGCTTTAGTGAAAGGGTCATGGTGATATACAGTCAGCACATGTTGGGCTGGTAAAGCTGCAGGGTGTTTGGAAATGGTAATGGTCCATGGGTGTAAATTCTTTCAAGACCTCTTAAAGGCACATGTGTTTCTTGAGCATGTTCTCCAAACAAGGACCTGTTATAGGTTAGATTCACTGGAGCTTTTAAACTTTATTGATTGGTTTGTGGTATTCCAGGTTCGCTTACTGGTTGAGTTTTTTTTAATGCTGTTGATAAACACAAAAAAAGATCCTAGTTTAATCTAAAACTTATAAATCTGTAAACTATGTGGTATGTATCTTTATTGTAACATATTTCAGAATGTGTTATTTCTTTTCTTTATGCCAGTAATCACTGGCTTCACAAGAGTTAAGGGTCTATCAACATTTCTTTTATGAACGCAGGTTGGTTAAAATGTCTTTTGGTTTGAGGTTAAAAAAGTCAGGCCCTTAACTTTGACATAACATTTAAAGTGCTTTTATACATGTTTGTAACATTTGTAACATAATATTTCCTAAAGTTATTAAAAAGATGGCTCATGGCAGCTTTTCTTGTAAAGCTGGGAAGACTTACAGTGCTTAGCAAAAGCTTTATTTTACAAGTTGCATTATTCCTTGTTCTTTTTTTCATTAGGATTTACACTGTCATTTAGCATAAAGAATAAAAATATGATAACATATATGTGCCATGTAGCACTTTTTGACCTGAAAAATCACCACTACAAGACAGAAATGTCCGGAAAGGGCTTTTAAGCAACAACTCACATTGACTTCGTCAGAAACACGGGGGTTCAGTAATTTTGTAAATTAGCCTTTCTGTGCAGGGGTCACTTCACTTGCATTTGAAATGGAGCCATTTCTGAGAAGCATGTGTCAGGTGTTGAGCAGAATACAGACACATCCTTATACAGGCTGAGTGGCTGCAAAGTGTGGCTGAGAAGTGTGACTCTAAAAAAAAGAAAAAGTGTTTCTAGTTGCTACAATACTTGCTATGATATAATTAAAATCACTAATAATCATTCTTCCAAAATGCACCATTCGGTTGAGAATGCATCCCTGCAGCAAGTGGCGTGCATTCCATTCTAGGGAAGCTTATCACAGTCATCGCCCAAAAGCCAATATTTTAGGATTTGATGCTGTTTTGGTTAAGTACACTAGAGATTAGGACTTTTCAGTCGTATTTTTGAACGTACTTGTTTTTACACAAAGCCACTGTTAATTATTCTATGTGGTCATTTAACCTGTGTTCACTATAACAGACTTGAAAGCAGAAGCACAGTTTGCTGTTACATGATGTGGTAGGTGAAAACATTTGTTCTGAATAATTATATTTAATTGAAATAATATTTTAAAACATCAGTGAGTTGTTTTCTGGAAAACCCACAGTATTGTTACGAACAGGGACCGTGGTTAAATGATCAAAACCCTACTTAGTCAGGTTAAAATAAATAAATAAAATAACATGTGACCTACGAAAAGTTTGGGCTCTATGTAGGTTCTGGTTCAGTGCCTCTGGCTTTGGCTCCAACTACAACCATGACTACAAATATTTTTTCACAGTCTTCAGCAATGACACCATCTGTTACTTTTGCTTAGTACAGCACTGGTGAAAGTCAAGATCAATCGTTCTCCTGCAACATTTCCACCATGCAATGAAGTTCCAGCTATAAAGCAAAGGGACGCACGGTAGATATGATGTCACTGTCTGGCATCTTTATGGAAATCAGAAAGCTTTGGCAATGCTGAACTTCAAAATTAAGTTTCCTGTCCTCTTCCCCTTCAGGAAGATGAAATGTGATGTGCCTGTAACCTATCTTGAAACAGATGTCCTGTAGCTACTTAGGTAAACAGCTGAGGTAACTGGCCAAGACACATTTCAATGTTTTGTTAAGAGACACACAGTCTAAAAAGACCAAGAAAAAAAAAAAAGGTTAATAGCAGACATGGATTGTTGTAATGTCATTGTTCCACATTGCAATAATGTGCAGGAAACTGGACAACACTGTAATCTGTAAACCAAATTAGGGGTGTTCTGCCCAAACATTTTAAAACCCAAACACCTGCAAGGAGCAGCCAAATACTCTGAACAGAAGACTAGTCCTTCTGGGTTTTTTTACCTTTTAAAAAAAATATTAAATTTCAGGCTTAGGAAATGTTTTTCTTTAAGGTTACTAAGCTACAGGGCATGAAAAAAGGCTTTTTTTTTTTTTTTTTTCCCCAAGAGTATACAATTGCTCTGTTAAACCAAATAAAAGTTTCCTGGACCTAGGAAGACAGACACTGCTTACCTTTTGTTTGAATTCTCATTTTATAACAGAATCAGTCTTTCTAGTCTTCATAGTAAAACCTCAAATCATCTGTTTTGCTGAAACACTGAGGTTGTTTAAAATTGAAGTCTTAATAGTACCAGCTTCTTAAGTTAAATTCCTAATAGCACTGGCTCTCAAGTTTGGTTTCATTTTGAGAAGATTCTGCTTTGTCTCAGAACTAAGCCTGTAGATTCAGATTCAAATATGTTCATCAACTCGGCAAGACCAAAGCTGGAGAATAAGCTAGAAGAAAAAAAAGGACAATATTGCAGAAGCTCTCCTTTTGTTGTTTACTTTTTTCAGTCAGTGAGGCTATAATAGTTTGATTTCAATTTAGTATAATTAATTGAAAAATGAAACTTTCCTTTCTGTCAGAAAACAATCTTGAAAATATCCACTAAAGTAATATAAACAGTGAGAAGATTTAAAAGGATGCCAATGGTTTATATCCTGAAGATGATCTCTTTCTTATCCAGAGCCAAATTTTAACTGTGTTGTGTCAGTAGCCTGAAGTCCTTCAGGTAGCTGGGATTTATCAGACATTTCACTGCCTAAAAGGATTAATTTTGACAGAAAAGGAGCCCAGGATAGGGAGGTAATGAGCTCTCTGTGCTCAGCTGTTCCAGTTCTGACCCACCACTCTCAGCCCCCAGAAACTGGTTTAGTGGAGTAGAGAGAGCGCTGAAGTATGAAGGTCTCCCTCTCCATCCTCTTCTGTGGAATTGCCTCAAACACTAGTAAGGACTTGGTCCTTGCTATGCTAGGAGATGTATAAACATTAAGAAAAAAAAATTACTTGCTTTGAAGAGCAGATAAACGTAGCAATCTTCTAACAATAGCAGTCAGTGAGCTTACACCCTCCTAAATAGGAAATCAGGTAAGAAAAAAAAAAAAAAAACAAACCCTAAAAATTACAGGGTTTATTTCCCTCTCAAGTGAGGAACAAATCTGGACTTGTTTCAGTCTGCATCTAGTGAGCTTTATCCAGCATGTTCAACAAGGCTTTGACATGGGCAGACCAAGAGTCAAGGTTGAATTTTTGGTAGGCCTATGAGCAAAAATGAGTGGTACTGAGAAAAAAAGGAAAGAACAAAATAGAGCAGAGATCATAAGAACATGGTGAAAAAAAAAAAAAAGCTGGATGAAGAAGGAAAAAACTATTTAAAAAAATATTCTGATTAAATCATTTACATTTGGAAGGCATATATTTTAAAAAGGAGAAAAATCTACTTTGTGCATAATTTCTCTAAATGTTATCAAAATGCCATGTTTCAGTAAGACCTGGTGCTCTGTTTTAAACAAATTCTATAAAACATTTCACACATTCCATTTCTTTGAATTTTAAATTTAAGATTTCTGTCTGTATATTTTTTCTTCCTTTTTAATTTTTCCAATAGAGGAAGAAAAAGGCAAACCTGAGGAAGACTTCATTTGATACTAAAAAGTATCCTGTATTCAGGAAACAGCACACTTTTCTCCGCCCAGATATGATCAGAACTTTTTGTTTCTTGGAAAAGATGAAAAAAAGGCAAAGATAAATTCATATCATCACACAAGCAGCAAAATGCACAGGCCGACTTCTGTTTTCTTTTGCTGATGTAGGACTGTCCGTATGTCAGCCATTTCATGAAGGTCATGGGCACCACCTACCAACCCCATCTAAACCAAAAGAGGATAAAGGTAGGCGAGGAGGCAAATGTCCATTTTTTTCTCTCTGTTTTTTGCTCATAAGCTGCTACCAGTCCTCACTTTCTAACTTTTCCACACTTTCCATGCACCTGACACATTTCCCCCACAAAATCTTCTCTACATTTCTGCAAAAACTGCTACACAAAGGCCAATGAGCACACGTGACTTTCAAAACAGTCTGATAATATATATACATGTCAGTGTGCACGCATGTGTTAAACATGTTTTTCAGAGCCTTCCTGTGGCACTACTGCTTTCCTATTCACAAGTGCCATACCAACCCCAGGCATAGTATTGAAATAGAGTACTTACAATTGAATTACCTGTATATTCTGTTATTCATACATTAAAAACATCAGTACTGAAGTAATATCAAAATGTCATTTTCTACCTTGTGTTGGCTGTGGATTTTGCATCGTAAGAAAGAAAAACCTAATTAAGACTATGAGGAGACTAACCATCTCCTACTAAACAAGGAAGAGCAGACACAGTAGGCAAGTGCCCCCACTAACATCTTTAAGCAGCAATTTTCAGGCAAACAAAAGGAAGCCCTTTTTATTACGATGCACAGTTAAATTATGGAACTCATTACAACAGGATGCTGCAGAAGCCAAAAGTATAACAGGGTTCAAAAGGAGATTAGACTAATTCATGAAGGATATGTCTATCAATGGCTATTAAGCATAGTGATCCGGATGCACCTCTGGCAAAGGAAGTCCCTAACCTACTGACTACTGGGACCTGGGAGGGATACTATGGAAGGACTTTGTGCATAGTTTTTATGTTCATATATAGAAAAAGATTATTTTAATTAAGCACCTTAGAGAATTTTTTAGTTCTCAGATTCACAGTTCTTGTTCCTACTTGCCTACTTAAGTGTTTGCAATTCTCTTTTTTAGGGGCCCTTTTTCAGCAACTTGAACATTATATTACTGCTTTAGAGACAAAGCAGCAACTTCTTTTAACAGATTTACCTGATGTTATTCATCCGACTTGTAGAAATCTCTCTCTACCTTTGTAAAGCTGCAACATCAGTTCCCAGAAACCTGGTAAGTATAACCGAAATAAAATGTGATATGTGCACACCTGTATAGCAGATGACTATGTTAGAAGTGATTAAACAGCATTTATTTTGGTTTCTTTTAATTTTAACCTTACTCTCTTACACTTCTATGAAGAAAATATTAGAGCCAGGACCCCTCTGAGCAAACCAATTTACTGAGGCTGAGGATGCGGCCCTTGATTTTATAAGCTGAGGACAGATAATTGTTAAACCTCAAAGAACACTTGTCATTGCAAAGCTCTTCCAGTAATACTTGTCTTCCCAGGACCTTCCATTTGAAATGTGTTTGTGTCATTTACATTGCAGTTATGTTTTAATGCAAGATATGTTTTGGAGTGTAAATATTGAGACTAAATTTACATTGAAAACTCAGGCTGAATCAGGTTTATAGCCTAGAGGCAAGTTGTGAATCCCATAAAGCATTGTTCGAGGGACCTGGTTAGTGTTCTGTACACCTGCTTAATGTTTTTTTTTTCATAGTCACAAATGTCAAACTGCTCAGTAACGCATTGGGGTTTGAATGACAGCCATGCACTTGAGCACCAGTTATGTTTTTTCACTACCAAATTGGACCATAAATGATGAAAAAGAGGTCAGAAAGGAAGTATGGAAGCATACAAATTTGAAAGGGGAAACTGCTAATAGTCATAAACTGTGTGCAATCAAAGGACTGGCAAGTCATTGTGAATTACGTGCTCCATGAATTACTGATCTAACTGCATTATGATATGGAATTTTCTAACTCCTTTCATCTGTGGTGGAATGGCTCCTAACAGCTCCCAGATCAAAAGCAAGACTGCCAGTGAAACCATGAAAAAAACCCCACAACACTGACTTTCGTTATGAGCACTTATTTGTTAAACTTTTATTAATATGCAGGCTTCATTATTTATTGATTCACTGATTGGGTGTACTGTAAGTATGCCACCTACCAAATTTGAGGAAATAGCACCAAAATGATCAACAATGTGACACCTCAGTGCAAGTCAAAACTTGTAAGCATGTGCACATAAACACTCATATCTTGTGCATTTCTCCACAGGTGGTAAAACGCAGAACAAATATCAGGTTTATTACGGACTCCTTTTTTTTAATCCAAATCACCCAAAATACTTTACAAACAATTAGTTACATGTTAGTAATTTTACTGACCGTATAAAATTAATGAGACGATTAGCTTGCACATGCCAATAGCACCAACATGAAGACACAGTCTAAGGCATATATGAGCAGTGAAGAGACAATTGATTTCTACAGGTACCTGTCATATATGACCCAAAACAGAATTCTAAGCTTGAGTTATGACCATAACAAAAAAGCTCAAGCCAGCAGATACATTAAAAAAAATCACATGTAGATAGTTCTTTCAGCTGGGCTTTGAAATTCTTGTGGTGTGTATTACAATGTTTAAAAGATATTTCTAATTAAAGACTTATTTTTTTAATCTGTTTTCATAGAATTGATGAGAAAAAATGAGGTGAGCCTTCCTCACCTGAGCTATTTCAAATAAATAAATAAGCAAAAAAAATAGATATGTACACATTTTGAGAGAGATATCTTCTTCTTCTTTTTTTTTTTTTTTTTTTTTTGGTATTTTTTTGCTGGTACAACTCTGAGTTTCCCCAGAGATGAAACTTTGAATTCATTTCATCATGATGACAGTCTGCACAGTGAATATGTACATTTTTGTCCCTGTCATTGAGAATAAACCCTTCAGGCACTGACAGCTTCATCACTATTTCAGTGTGAATATACTGGATGCTTTCTACCTAAGATCATATTTGTAAATATGTGATGTGCAAGCAAAGAGAAAGCAAAGACTGGCAGTATCACCTCACTGATAAGATCAGCATGGAAAATGGAATTTCTGTCCTGTGGAAAGAAGTGATTGTAATTTTTCCTGAAGAATTCATATTTTTGTCAAGGAAAGAAAACTTCCAAAGAAATGCTACTGCAAGAGACCCTGCCTGTGCTACCAGTGCCCCTCCTTTTCATGTTTCCCTGCCCCCTAGCTGCCCCATTCCCGAGGTAGATGCCTGGTTGGGGTGTGAGGAAGCTGGAGGAGCAGCTTCCTGGGGAGTGGGGAGCCAGGGGAGCCCAGGCTGGCGTGAGACCAGGAGCTCAGGCTTCCTGCCTGCCTGCTTTCCAGTGAAACTTTCAATGGAATCAACATGTTCCTGTGAAATGTTTCAATTCTGTAAAATCAACATTTTCCAACAGAAAAGTGTTCCACTGGAAAATTTTCAACCAGTTTTAATAATCAGGGTATCTTTGACATCGCACACAGAGGTGGAGCTGAAGGACATTAAATTTCCATCTGAGAGACTGTAAGCCAAATGCTCTCCTTGCCTGCATCCTACCAGCCATGGTCTTCACCTGAGCTGCCTGCAACAGTGGGCTGGTGGTTCTCCAATGAGTGTCACCATGCAAGAGCGTATTCTTACTCCATTGTTAGAGCTTGATCACAATGGCCAAATGGCAGGCACCATGTATTTGATGTGGCCCAATACAGGGCCATTGCAAAAATAACTTGTGAAACTTGGGAAAATACAGTATTTTTTGAAGTTTGGAAGAAAGTTTAACAGTTTTAAACTATCAGAGGAACCACAAGGAACCATTCTCAGCTCCAGTCATGACCAGGGTTTTTCTAATGCACGTATGTATGTTGGAGCATTTGAGTTTAAATCTCTTTTTTTTCTTTGTTGAGTTATTTGATTGATTTCCAGGTCTTCCTTAGGAGATGGATTCATAAACTAGAAAAAAAAGGTATGGACTTTTTTTATATGAAGACTGTATTCAAGAAAAAGTTTAGGAAAAGAGCAACAAGAATGTCCACCAAAGCATAGAAAATGAATGGTTACTGACAGCTGTCAGTCAAACCACTGTTTAGAAACCTCTGTTGATGATCACACCTCTCTATGTAACCTACCTTGTTTTCAGTGGGAGATTTAGGGAGCTTGTTCTGTTAAGATGAGTTAAAAGTTAGCTAGACAAAGGTCTACAAATATAAGATAAATCACATTAAACAGTTGGTGGTTTGGTTGTTTTTGTTTTGTTTTGATTTGTTTTGTTTTGATTTCAGTGAGCATAATGGACCCAAATATGTTTTTTTACTACAAGAAACAGATAAGGGACAGATAAATGACATCTTTCTGTAGCTGATATTGGAACTCCGAAAGACAATGCACAATTTATTGTCAGCAAGTGTTAAACAATCAAACTACACTATGGTGATCAGATCAAACCAGCTCTTTAAATTCCATTTTATGACTAATTTTTAAGGATTGGATTTCAAACTACTGATGTCCTCCAATTTCAATTTTGTGCAGCTAATAATATTTAGGAGCAAGAGTCATCTCGCATAAGTCATGCAATAGACCGGATCTTCTAGGGTGCGATTTCACTTAGTCTAAAATCGGCCAAATAAATCTCAGAAAGTATGTGCCCATTTTACTCTGTTAACCATAAAAGGAGGCTAGAATGACAAGCTTAGGGTAAACATCTACACTCTAGATGATTTAAGCTAGGTGAGATGAAACCAACACAACTTTCTTTAAAGGTAACTTTTCATTGAATAAATTACTGGTCAAACTTAGGTTGTACATGACTAGTGTTTATATTGATTTTAAATTTTGCAAGAGTAAGTTTTAATAAACAGCATAGTGACATCTGTGCTTTAAGATCTTGTCATGATAGAGGAATTTTTAAACAGACCAGACTCTGAGGCTCAGTAAATATTTTACTAAGTGACCTCAAATTTAGGGTTTTAGCATTAGCAGTCTCACTCATGTCAACCCTTACAGTAGCAAGGCAAAGGAAAAAGAGAAAATGAAAAAGCATGAAGGAAAAAGGAGAGACAGATGTACCAAAAAAGAAAAACCCAAACAAAACCCCCCAAAACCAAAAGAAGAAGCCCAAAGACCAGAATAAAAAAGAGAAACAGAAAACAGTGTACAGAATTACCAATCCTTTTTTGTGTCATAGAAAAACATGTATAAACCACAGCAGATAAGTTTCCCATCATTACAGGAGGCAGCCCTGAAACAAAACTCCAGATTTAGAAAGCTCAGCAGTTGGGGAAGATGAACGTGGAGCTGTGCTTTGCATCTGGCACAGCCCTCGCTGCAGGACTGTGCCAAGCCCCCAGACACAAACACTCCCCCACGCCTCAGCAGGGGCACCGGGTGCCTGGCCCACTTCCAGCCCAGCACCAGCTTTTCCAGGCGCTCCTCATCCTGCAGACACGCAGTCATATGTTAGAAGCCATATATCACGTACATATCAAACTTACAAAGTCACTTTCCATTTTGCATGTTTTGGGGGTTAAAATTATTTTAAATTTCATTAAATTATACATGCTATTCCAAATTTCCCATATGACTCCTTTCAGCTAACCTCACTCCCAACACAAAGTAGGGGTTTTTTTAATATGTAAACAGAAAAATGTAGCAGCATTGCTCTCCCTTGGGTATTGTTTGGTGAAAGAGGGGAACACTACATGTAGGTAGCTGTGTCTGAATACTGATGGCCAATGCTGTCCCTGCCAAATAAGAGAGGTTACAGGCCCAAGAGGTATACATTTTGGGAAGTATAGGCAAGGCTGGATGAGGCTTTGAGCAACCTGGTGTAGTGGGAGGTGTCTCTGCCCATGGCAGGGGGGTTGGAACTTGATGATCTCTAAGGTCCTTTCCAACCCAAACCATTCTGTGATTCTATGATTGTATATCAGTGCCAGCCATAGAGCATGTAAATATACATGTACAGTCAATGCATAAGTACCTGCATATATTAATTCATGCATACATATATGTGTATATGTCATGTCTTACATGTGTGGAGGAGCCTGGGAAAGATCCCAGGGCACATACACTTGAATTATACATGAGTGTGATTGTGTATATAAGGGAAAGTGGATAAGCCCAGCCGTGCACATGTGCTCCTCATGTGCCCCCAGAATGCCTTGTATTTCTGCTATTTTGGCTTGGCTACCCCAGTGCCTGAGTCTACAATAATGCATGTCACCCTTGTGGGTAACATTTTGTTATAAATCTAACCATGCAAATATTTGTGTCAAAGCTGTCTACGCGTGCAACCAGTTGAGAAGCTGAAATGCCTTCAAGTTATGTAGCAACTGTTTTCATTTTCTCTTAAATGGTGTTTCTGTTATTTTCTAACCTCTGCCTTTTTTATTGTCTTTATTCTGCTCTAAAGCTTGACTGCCTTTCCCTTCTTTGCCTGACTTCTGGGCAGTGAGAAGAATGTGTAGGAGCCATCTCCAAATTTTAATACAAAGACAGCTAAAATTCCAGTCTGTACCAAAACAGTCCCTTGCAGAGCTGCTCAGCATTTCTTTTGTCTACACAAACCCTTTCAGAGAAGCCATAATACAACCCTAAGAAGCTACCAGCGATCCTGTAATAAGCACTTTCCTTCTAATGTGGCAAGGGCTTTGAAATTTAAGCTATAAATGTGACAGGACTGAATTCAAGGTTCTCCTATAGTTATAGATGCGGTATAGCTGGCTATGAAGGCTGTTCCTGTGCGCTTCCCCAGTGCACTTGGTCAGTAATTGCCTGGGTGGCCCAGGGCCTTCCCAGCAGAAGTGAGAACAATGGGCTGATGGGAGACTATGGACAGGCTGGAGAGATGGTGGTTGACTGAACTTCTTGGCCACCTTCACTACAAAGTCCTTCCAGAAGCACTCCAGAAGGAAATTATTAGGAGTCCTAAGATACCCCCAGGCAGCTCCCACTGTGCTTAGGCCAACAGAGGGGTAGTACTAGTGTGCTTTGATAGTTCATTCACACCCTGAGTGGAGAACCCCAACACTAAGGAGGCTCCCTCTGGCAACTTCCACAGCAGAAGTGACCAAACTGTACATAGACAAGATACTTATAAATAGTAGAAACTGCAGCTGCAGAAATGGTCATGTAGAACAACAGTCTTTTGTACATAGTTAAAATAATTAGATGTTTTGCAAGTAGTTTACGATAATCAATACCAATGGATCATGGACATGCAGGGGTAGTCATGTAGGACCACAGCACTCACACTTTGGAAGGCTCACCTGATCCAGCTAAAGATGCCATTGCAAGATACCTTGCAATGCAGACTACAGTCACCATCTAGACAATGACTGATCATCTTGTTTGAGAGATTTAGTTCCTCACATGAGTACTACCCCATACAGACAGCCCAAAATCTCTAGGGTTTTTGGCTGGGTGTGTTTTGCGTTTTTGTTTTTGTTTTTTTTTTTTTTTTATGATGAGTTCATAATGATAATCATAATCATATGCAAGACTACTTACATATAGGAAATCTAAAAAAACATCCTGAAAAGGGAGGTTTCTGCTAAGCATCTATCTACATGAAGCAACAACAGGAAAATGTGGACTATGCTGGAATTCAAGGAAAATAAATACGGAATTGTCAGGACTCAAAATAAGTCCACCTGTCTAAAGATTACTTTAACTGTAAACACTTTGGGGAACTCAGACAGTTACCACTGACAGTGAAGAGGACTGAAGGAACCAAGATTAACTCATCAAAACAGACCTGACCCTGGCTTCCCCCTGTCCTAGCACTCCCCTTGCTTACTCTGTCTTAATCCATTTCCCAGTTTTTCTGAAGTCAGTGGCCCAAAAGGGCAGGTGACCATGGCCTCCTCACCTTAACTCTATTTACTCAAACAGAAAGGAATAATAACAACAGTAATAACAACAATATAAATAATAATAATCAGCCTTTCTTAACAAGGATCAATAACACCGAGTTACCTGAATGTTCATTTAACATTTTTTTCTGCAAGTTAAGGGAGCTTGTGCAGAATAGATGAGCATCGGAGGCAGAATTCTCATCTTCTTTTTACTGACATAAATTTGAAGCAATTCCATATACCTCCAAGGAATTAAACCAAGTTTACAGTTTCTAAAATGAGGTAAGAATTTGCCCCATACCATGTACAGTAACAGACTCTTTAACAAACTGACATTAAGAGGACTCAGAGCAAATAAGCAAAAACAAATAAAGCATGGTCCTTAAGTGAACATCAGTAGTTAAAGAAAGGGTCTTCTGTGAGCCTACAGGAAGGGGTACACATTCATAAATCCTTGTCTGTTGGAAAGTGATGGGCCAAATTGTATTTAGCCACATCAGCAGCAAAGACTCCTAAGGAAGAGCAGGAGCAGTAAAATTCGTATGGCTAGCTTTCTTACATACAAAGGTTTCTTGTATCACATGTCACATATTCAGTTTGTAGCAATAAATATATTAACTATGTTTTTTCTAACTGAAATAATTTTTTACACATGTGAACAGATTTAAAAGCATGTTTAAGAAGAAGATGCAATAATCAGATTTTAAACTTTGACTTTAAATTCAAAACAGAACTTGAAGTAAGCCTTTGGGGATGTTCCTCTTTCTGAAGGAATACACAGTTCTTGTTACCTACTTCAAGCAATGAATGGCAACAGTCAGTCACAAAAATGCAAAACTTCTTAGGAGTGGGAGAAAGCTATATAAAACACATTTAAACAACAAGATCATAATAGCCAGCAAGGTTTGGAAAAGACTAAGGCAAAAGTGGATTTGAAATCTTAAATAATATCCTCAAATCTTTGCTTATCAACCACTACTTGTTTCCAGTGAAATAAATCATGTCAATTCCCATTCCCCAGCTACCACACAAATGGGATAATTATTACTGAAAATAACTTCTCTCAGAAATTCAGGATCAGTTATTTTCACCAAAGATGTGGACAGTTAGGCAATATGCAGAATTAATGTTGGTGATTGGATCTCTTTCTTAAGGCCTGGCAGAAAACAGTATAGAGGAATGGCTAAACTGTGATCAGATGGTAAAATGGTAAAAGAAAATAGCACTTGTTCATCACTGTTGTGCCCTTGATTTTTATATGAATGTGTGCATTGAGCCCACATAGGTGTGGGAACCTGGAAAAAAAGCATGAGGAAGGAATGGGAAGAAATGAAGCAAGGAGCCCTGGTGATGAGCTGCACAGCACATTTCATTCTCTGGAAGATGCCCGTGCAGACCCATCTTCAAGTATCCTCTCATTTTCCTTTTGTAGGGTTTAGCTTATACCTTGCTGGCTTTGCCAAGATGCAGGAATTTTCAGGAAAAATCAGTCTTTGCTCATAGATAGGTAGTGTAAAAATGCAGAGCATGCTTTGAAGAACAACAGATGTTAGGGAAGTAGTTACTACTGCTAGAGTAGTAGTTCCCACTTGTAAGTAACATTTTTTTCTTCTTTGATGTGGTCTGTGTATATCCCCTGCTGCAGAAGCATAGCTAGCAATAAAATACCAACAGAGCTAGGTCCAGGAACTGTAATAAGACAACAGAGGTACAAATTGAAGGGAGGTAAATGAAATCTTTTCCATCACTTGACTGTTTGGACTGGTGCCACAGAAAATAACTGCCTAGAAGGTCAAGAGACCTTGGTATATCTTACCTAGGAAAATGGGATGGAAGAACAAGGACATCAAGGACTTTATTACTGAGCTACCAATGAAAGAGTAGTAACATGCAATGATTTCCCTCTGTCTTCTCTTTGTACTACCACAATCATGTGCTATTGAGCTTCTTGGGCATTTAGGAACTGTTATACACCACCTCGCACCAGTAGTGCTTGGAAGAAGAGCACCCTCCCCTCTCCTCTTCCTGTACAAGAACAGGAGATGCATGTTGGGGTACTTCTTGCACAACACCCTTCTTAGATGATGTCTTTAAGGAGTCCTTGAGGTAGAGTTTTTACCTTCATGTTAATTTTGTTTTCAAGTCCTTGCTGGACTTGTCTTCCCTGAATTAAGTACTCTCTTTTTTAACCCATGTAAAGTTTTGGCATTCAATGACAATGAATCCCGCAGACTGGTGGTAAAATGAAGTGTTACTTTTTCACTGATCCAACAGCATCAAAATGTTACGTCATTTATTCTGCCTTCTTTGGCTGACGCTTATTAAAATGTGTGCCTGCTCATTGGCTTCTAAGATAGTTCCAGTTATATGTTGACAGTTTTTAGTAGGACACTCAGAAGTACTACAGGCCTTGTGATTTCTACTTCTTCTATCCCTTTCCAAAAAATTCTACAGTGAGTGAGAAAACTATCACACAGGCTTTTCATAACACAATAGAATACAGAATGTTATCATATTCTCTATTGTTTGTAAAATCAGCATTAAAATAGCTTTTGCATCTTTGCTGTGTTATAACTAAACCAAACTATTGTTACAGTGGTGGGTTGTTTTGTTGGTGTCAGTTGGGGTGATTTTTGCTTTTTTCCCTTTTTTTTTTTTTTTTGGACCATTATTAAATGTAGGTAACAACCCACAGCAAAAATTCCAGATAAAGTTTTCTTAATGTAATTATTTATCTGGACTTTTGAGACACTTTTTTTTCAAAACCCTTCTGAACTGCATTGCCCTTGACTGCAGAAAACATACAACCTGAGTGAATACATAACTGGGTTATAGTGAAAATTAAAATAAAGAAAATGCCATTTGGGAATACATTCACATCACAAATACTGTAACAGCTGGCACTGGTTGATCCAGCTTTTGGCAGTCTCTGTAGAACTGTCAAAGACACAAGGTTTCAGAAACAACTGATGAGTCAGCTGCAAAAGGTTGAGAGATTTAGTTCAGAGAAGCCCATTTATTATATAATGAAATATTTCCGTAACATCCCATATTTGACATCCCATAAGAATACCAGTTACAGGCTGAGCTAGTAATACCACCTATTACTGAAACTGCAATAACATAGCCCAGTATCTGACCCTCTTGCCAGCTGCTTATAGGCTTGTAATGTTTAACCATTTGGGGCTGTAATTTTCCATTTTCTCTGTTTCCTATGACCCATTTTTTTGATTTTTTTTTCAAATGAACAAAATACAGTGTTTCTTTCCAAGAAAATTCTTGGGAGGAAAAACGTTTTGTTCCTGTGAAATAAGGCCTGATGAACTCTTGTTGAGAATCTCTCTGACATTCATGCTTTGAAATAGGAATATGAGATTCGGTTTTGAGGAGTTTTTTGCAACTCTCATTAAGTCTTTTATAATAGATCCATCAACTGTTTTGAGCTTCCAGAACTAGTTCCTGACACCTGCAAAGTTTTCTTGAGCTTCACATGGACAAAAAAAAAGTTTTAAAGAACAGAACCCATTAAAAAAAGAAATCTCCCTTCACTTTTAGAAAGCAAAACAAAATACAAAATAGTCTAAAAACAATAAAACACTCACCTGCAAATGCTTTAATAACAAAAGGAAGGAGTATTGTTTCGCTTTTCATTATCTCTGCAATAAAAATGGAAACATGTTTGGTCACACATCACATCCAATATGCTTCATGGGAATGTTTCCTAGCCTTATAAGCTATGCTCTGTGGAAGACAGGCATGGTCTCTATTGCTCTGACCTCTGAAATTTACTGCATTTCCACTGGCTAGACATTCTCAGCCCTTTTCCTAAGCTGGCAATTAAAGCCTCATTTGCAGCTGTGCTTGTGAAGCTGAAGCTTCCAGTGTATCATTTTTGAAAGCCTGGGATTTATTTGATCTGTGGAATTGTAAAATTCTGCCTTTGAGAACATAAAGAGTACATAAAATATTAAAAACATACTATTAAAAACTACTATCCCTGGACAAAAACTATTGCCCCACAGTGAGATGATGAACACAAGCAGCAAACATAAAGAAAGGAAGAGGAAGAAAAGCAATAGTAGTTTGTCCTTTTCTGGAAAGTCTGGCTTGCTAGCTCTGAGTGCATGGAATGAGTTGCAGAGGAAAACGAAACTAGAGAATATGTAAAGCTGGGAGATGAGATCATCCCCCCAAAACAATCCTTCAAATTCATAGTCACTTCTGGATTCATGAGGTGAGAATAACCAGCACTGAGGACTGTAAAATTCATTTGTAGCATTTGAATTTGTTAACATGCATTTGCAAGCTCTCCCCTCCTAGAAGGGGGAGCAGGAGATGCCCTGGAAACTAAAGACAGATAAATGTAACTGTATAAAAAATGCCTCTTAAAATTACAGTGACAATAGCTTGCATCCAGACACCCTCTTTGCTAAGAGTCTACACCAATCCAATCAAGTGTTATAGCTACCTTTTAAGTTTTCATCAGCATATTATTTTGCAACAGCCTGATCCTGCAAATTATGCACCTTCCCAAGTGCATAATTATTCACACATGGAGCCCTCTGAAAACAATTGTGTCAGTGCATGAGTAACTACCTAGAGGGCTTAAAGTCTTGAGATTTTTTCTGCACATGATAGGTAAGTTGCATATTTTCAAGGGGATTTTCTTTTGCATGTGTATTTGGGGTTTTTTTGTTTCCAAAACTAAAACGGAGATAGGCCCACGTCAAAATACTCAGACAAAACCTTCTGAACTTTGATAGTGGATAGAATCCAAACCTACAGCAATCTCAGAATTTTGCATGTATAGAGGCTCTTTATAGTGGGCTAGATCCAAACTTCACTTTGAAAAAAATCCCCCAGGCAGTAGAGCTTAGATCTGTGTTTTCAGTTTGAACCCAAGCTGAAAATGTTGCAAGAAATGGCTCATTATTTCATTCACCTCCCAAAATCTGTCATTGAACAAAGACATATCGACATTAAAAAAAAAAAATTATCAGGTTTTTTTTGGATAACCCGAAGGCCCTCTAAGTGTCGTAGCTCAATATTTTTTGGAAATCAGGTTCTACTGCAGAGCCACCTTAGATCTCTCTATCAGTGCAGACAAGGCTGACATTTGCTACAAGAAGAAGATCAACACTTGGGGTGGCCAAAGTTTATAAAGACAGCAAAATAGATTGTCCCATGAGGTGAAGGTGAGGGCACGATGAAAAGAGTCAGTCAGATTTTGGGTGACTATCACTAAAAGCAGTAACTCTTTTCTTTCTCTTCAACTCTTTTTTTCAACTCTCCTCCTTTACTTATGGTATGGTATTCCTCTACCTCACCTGCCATGATAGGAAGAGTCCTTCCTCTTCCTCCTGCAGTTGTCCATTCCCTCTTGATCTCAGGGAAGGGATAAGGGCTAGGATGAAGGTAAACTAAGATGAAGAGTCTGGACAAAACACTTAGTAACACAGAGCTTGCTGCCTTCATATCCCAAACTTATCTTGGTAACAACAAGAAGCTGTTCATGCAAGAGCTGGGAATTAGCTGAAAAAGCCAATATTTGTCATTGCAAGTGTGGCCAAAACCAGGCCACAGATAAGAGTGATAGGCTGACAAGCCTGTCCTCCTCCCCAGACCTCCTTTCTGGAGCCACAGGATGGAAAGTGAAGCTATTCAGCTAGGTCCTAACTCCTCATGGAAAAAAAAAGAAAGTGAAAAATCAAGTATTTGACTGATTTCCTTTCTTGTGAAGGCAATTACAGACATTTATGTGGTTTGTTCTCTCTTCCCTTGGTTCAAAAGCTGGTTAATATCAGAGACAGAAAGGTGTCTTTAAAAAGTACCATATCCCTACAGCATGCATGTCTTGAGTCCTCTTAATGGACAAATACAAGGCTTCCCCTGACCTGATGATGACATTCGGAGACCAAAACATGGAAAGAAGGAAGGCTTTGTTACCTCCTGTTAGTGTCTTCTCCATCCTAAAACAGGCTATAGGACTGTCTGATCTCCTGTACTTGTCATGGTCTCTGTAGCACTGATGGCTACGGCCTCAAAGCAGTATGTCAGCAGCTGAGTGCTGCAGGGGAAGAAGTGTCTCTCAGCTCTGCCTCTTGATGCATTGAAACCATTCAGAGGTTTCTCTTGGCTGTTCAAACCATCACCAGATTTGGTAAACTATTTTAAAGATCTCCCCATGCCAATCAGAGAGCAATGTCAAGGACTTGGCTCACCATTTAGCTGGGATTGGGTTGTACAGCCTGCTGGTAATTTATTTGTTTTCCTCCACTAGACTGAATGAAGTATAATACTGTGAAGCAATGTAGAAGGCATTGTCCTGAACTGACAGCCCTTTGAATTTACTGAGAGTTTACCACTAACCTCAAGGAGCTTTGGCACTCACATTGACCCATAAGAGCCTCAGCTCTTCTCCACTTCCTCTCTCCATCAGTTGTTATTTCCTTCATTTTCTAGGTGGCTAATATTTGTTTCCCTTCTTCCTATATGGGGCCATATTGAGATCTAGAAAACAGAAAATAAAGTAGTATTGGGAAATTAAAGTGCATTGCCTTTTACACTGTTGTGCAATTTTCTAAACAGAAATTTAGGCCTTATCTTTCAGTTCAGTCATCATGCGTTGTGAAAGAATGCTGTTTGCAAAAATGGATTTGGTCACGTACTGGTTACAGAGGGTTGATATTTTGATTCTGAAGACTTGAATCGTATGAGAGGTTTGTTTGTTTTCTTGTTTTGTCTTTTTTTCATTTGAAAGGGAACTTTAAATAGACTTTCATAAAACACTTTGTTTTTAAATTCTGGCGTAATGCCTACAAGTGTTTGTAACTTGTGTAATCTATCTTAACCACTGTAGGTGAAACATATTTTCCATGTTAATTAGATGTATTGGATCTGATATGCCAAGTTAGATGAGGTTTTGAGCAACCTGGTGTCCCTGCCCATGCAGGGGTGTTGGAACTGCATGAACTTTAAGGTCCCTTCCAACCCAAACCATTCTACAGTTCTATGATTCTTTGATACGTCAATGACAGTGCTTCATTTTAATCAGCAAAGGGAGGGCTCTTTAACTTACACAATGCAAGTATAGCCTCTCCCAAACTAAACGTAGCAAGTCTGGAAATTATAAAATCACAGGCACTCGTTCCAAGGCCCTAGAGATGCCGGACGCTGGTTTTCTCTGTGGGCTCTCACTTGCAGTAATAGAACACTGGAATTCTACAGAGTAATTATGACTAAATTGTAATTGCAGTAATGAATGTGTTAAGTCACTCTAGCAAGACCAGTCTCCT
Source organism: Pterocles gutturalis (assembly GCF_000699245.1). NCBI lineage: Eukaryota > Metazoa > Chordata > Aves > Pterocliformes > Pteroclidae > Pterocles > Pterocles gutturalis. Next base: position 76,261 of record NW_010131803.1, on the reverse strand, counting down.
GAATATAATAATCTAAAAGGATGCATAGTTATTTTTGCTTTGACCCAGTGGAAATGTTCAAAATATCCCCCTGATTTTTGAAACAGTTACATGCAATTTTTGGTACTTTCCAGAACAGTGGTGATTAACCCAGTAATAACTAGACATTTTTTATAATGTGCTTTTGGAATATGTCTCTGTGCACTGTAGCCTCTGCTTTTAAGTCATTTGCTGCCAGATAAAGGGGATTTTTTCAAATATATTTTTGGAAGTGAATTCCCACTGTTATGACAGCTGTTCTGAAATGTGTTGTGACAAAAATATCGACACAAAATGATTTTTAAAATACATTTTCCAGTTATTGGGGAATAACTACTGAAGTAATTTCTTTGAAGCCTGTACATTTCACGTACTAATATACATTTATTACATTTTGGTATCTCCATGTTTATGCACATTAGACCTTTTCTATGCATATTCTAGCACTAGTGGTGATTTAAATTCTATAGACTCAAGACAAAATAGTCTTTTCAGGACTGAGCTGTGGCAAGTTCAGTACTCAGTTCAGCAGCTCAACTAATCCCAGCATGTCAGCTTGGTGTGCCTGGTGTCCCAACCTGATCCACCTCTGGGGCAGCCAGCTGTGCCTGGCTGAGCTCAGCTGTCACCAGCCCATCCCATCTACAGCTGGTTCTCCTTTTGCTCACGTTGTCGCTCTGTGAAGGTCAGGGCTTGTCAAGCTGTGGCAGTGCCTCTGGGCAGTTTTACTGGACATATCATGCTGTGTCCCTGGCACACTCCACACTGAAAACTGGGGTTTTACACTCAAGGGTCCTTAGGGACATAAAATAAACACTGCTCTCAAAGGCTCCCATCATAGCATACTCCTCCCCAATTTCTCAAAGACAGCTGGTGTGTTAGTCAAGAAAGCATCACAGCAAAAGATCTCCCAATCTTTTTTAAATGAGACATCACTTATTAAAAGGAGATGGAGACAGTGGAGATTATATTAAGCCACTTCTGATGCAGACAGGCCTTCTCCTGATCCTTCACACCTAGAGGTCTGATCCCCTGATGCCTTTGACTTCAGTTGCTTACTGCCATTACTGCTAATTTCTCTTACTTCTGTTTTATACTAGTGTGAGCCCAAAGGAGCCAGATAAACCAAGGGCAGAAAACCCTTCAACAGATGGGAAAATGATCCCACTTGGCAAGAGGCAATATTTGGTACTTAAAAAAAGGAAAAAGCTTTTTGGATTTCAGCCACCAAATCCAGTCCCCAGTCTTGGGCTGTGTGGAGTAATTCCCAGAGCTCAAAAATGTAATGTACTGCTGTGGATCATCCATTAAACTGTCTATTGAATGAGGTATAATGCTAAACAGGCTGAGTGGAGTCTATCATTCAGATTAATGCTACTCCAACTCACAAAACCTTCAGAAATGTTTTTTGTAGGCAGGGCAACTTGGTGCTAAATAAGTTTGTTTGCTGTGAGAGCCAAGATGTTAGAGCATTAGAAGCCAAGAAGAATATGGCTATTTCTAGAGGTTGAATCATGACACAAGTATGCAACAAAATGGAAACAGAGTAAACACTAAGAAACAAAGAAAACTGCATTGATTTCTACCTCCATAATAGAACCTTAGCAACAGCATTCAAAGCCTTAAAAAAGTGCCAAATATTCTTGCTTTCAAGGCAATTTTTAAAAAGGTATTTTAGTCCTATCAGTGTCCCTCTAAGAAGCCCACTCTGATTCTGTACCTGCTTTTGCAATAGCGTGAAATGTGTCATTTTCAGCTGCTGTCTGGGTGAAGTTTTAAGCAGCCGCTGAATGTGTCTCTAATGTCATCACAGTATGAAACACCATACCCACAGTATCATAAAGAAAATCCTAAATGATTGTGGAGAATATGGATTTACTTAAAAATTAAGAAAAATATCATGTAACTCAAGATTCTTGACTATTTAGGCACTGGGATTTTTTTTAAAAAAAAGACCTTAGCATGTTGAAAAGAATATTTTTCCTACAAAGGACTTGAACACACTATGATTGGAATAAAACACCATTGTTAATCTTGTTTTCCTCATGCTTCAGTTTATGGGTGCCATAGGTATACAAACATTTGTGACATAAAATAGTGAATTAAGAGCTGCATTTGTCTATTATCTGCATTGCTCATGCCCCCTAAATAAAAATGTCGTAGTTAGTAGGTAATTTTAAATTTAATTTTAAGTCATATAGTTGTCAATTTGTACATAAATACTCAAAAATCATTTTGAATTTACTCTTAAGTGTTGACAGTCTGTAGGCAGGGAGCAGAGAGGGACAGGAAGAAGGAAGGAGAATACACAGAACTCTTTACATGAAGTATTTGCAGTTGCTTTATTTTGAAAACTCAATTATATTCTTCTTGGTTCACAGCCATAAACTGTGACCCTATAATAGCAGTCTTACTCCTCCATGGTTCTGTTGGGCTTAATTATTTAGTCCCTCAATGTCCTGTGGTGCCTAAGGCAGAAGGGATGCTGGAACACGTGTCTGAAAGACTTGGCCCACTTCTCTGTAGTGGCCTGTATAACTAGCATTTATTAGAATATTATTTCATGGTTATGCTTTGAAGTGAGAAACATGTGGGACCCAAAGATTGTATGCATATTAATTCAATTTTTTTCTTGCTGGTATTTTAGAGAGACAGCCAGATATGGGCATATACAGTACCTTCCTCAGTTTCTTTGTACCTCATGAATCTCATTCTATTTTAGTACAGCCTGAGGTATCTGCATGTTGGGTGTTTGTAAAACAGTGAAAACAAGTGTATAGTAAGTGAGAGTTCTGGCCTCAGATTCCTCCCTTGAAAAACAAAATTGTTCTTTTTTGGGTGATGCTGAGAATGGTTGTGATAAAAATTAGAAGAACTTTGTACCTTTGCCGTAGTTGAAGAAAATAGTAGCAAGACAACCTGAAACAAACATGGACATAAGCAGCCTCAGCCCCCAGTGGAGATTCACATCAAGGTCATCTGTCAAATACACAACAGTGAAGTACGTGTGCAGACTGTTTCTTGTGACATATGCCCTTTTCTGGCACTGAAAGTAAGTAGTCTTCATCAGAATATGGGACAATTTGTTTTAAATTGCAGCTAAAATAGATACATTGGATTTAAAGTGATAGGTCAAAAACAGAAAGAAAAGGTCTTACAAGCATGATTTGTAGGTTTAGCACAGTGAAGGGCTAATATAAAGACTCTTTCTCAACCAGCATGTGGAATCACTTACTTAACACTCAGTCGTTTACTTGAAATGGTAAGCACTGTCCTTCAGCTTTCTGAATTATATTCAAATAGCAAAAACATGTAAAGAGAAAGCAATGGACAGTAAATGTATAGAATCTACACCTCTTCTTTCATCAACTTTTAGATGCACACTCCAGTGCAACAAAAGGATTCCACCATTACACATCTGAGCATTACACATTACATGAGCCAGCAGTGTGCCCAGGTGGCCAAGAAGGCCAACAGCATCCTGGCCTGCATCAGCAATAGTGTGGCCAGCAGGACTAGGGAAGTGATTGTGCCCCTGTACTCAGCACTGGTGAGGCCGCACCTTGAATCCTGTGTTCAGTTTTGGGCCCCTCACCACAAGAAGGACATTGAGGTGCTGGAGCAGGTCCAGAGAAGGGCAACAAAGCTGGTGAAGGGTCTGGAGCACAGGTCTTATGAGGAGCGGCTGAGGGAGCTGGGGTTGTTTAGTCTAGAGAAGAGGAGACTGAGAGGAGACCTTATCACTCTCTACAACTACCTGAAAGGAGGGTGTAGTGAGGTGGGTGCTGGCCTCTTCTCTAAAGTAACAAGTGATAGGACAAGAGGAAACAGCCTCAAGTTGTGCCAGGGGAGGTTTAGGCTGGATATTAGAAAAAATTTCTTCACTGAAAGAGTGATCAGGCATTGGAACAGGCTGCCCAGGGAAGTGGTGGAGTCACCATCCCTGGAGGTGTTCAAGAATCATGTAGATGTGGTGCTTAGGGACATGGTTTAGTGAGTTAGGTGGTGTGGGTTGGACTTGATGATCCTTGAGGTCTTTTCAACCTTAATGATTCTATCATTCTATGAACCAGAGAGCAAAGGTAACAAGCACTCTGTCCAGGAGCAAAGAGTTTTGCCAAAAAACTCTGACCCATCTCTCAGGCAAGAAGTGTAAGCCAGTAATTTAGGGACCATTTGCTTTTATATGACAATCTCAAGAATCTTCTGTTGTGATTGTACACTTCTGTTTCACACCGTTATCGGTACATTAACTTTCCCAGTCATGTAGGAGACACTGAGAAAAAAAAAAAAAAAAAGTTTTGTGGTGGGTTTTTAAATTTTTTTTTCTGTAAAAATACAATGATACAAACATTAATATTGACATTTCGTTGCTGCTCCTAAATATCACATTATGACAAACAGATCTCCAGGACTCTAACCAAGGAAGTCTCTAGGAAAAAATGAAATCTTTTATTATGTCTATAGAGACATTCTTTTTATAATGCTCTCTCTTAAGAATCTTCCTCACAAAGAATTCAGGATTTCAAATTATTTAAACATCATTAAAGTAATCCTTGAATTTGTACTTCACTGGGTTCAGTCTGTGCTGTATAAAACTTTCTAGTAGCTCTCCAAACAAAACAATTATCTTCTGTCAGTGAGAGCTATTCAACACTGAGGGAAAAAGTCTGATTACCAAAACAGTTGTCTACTGCCAGCTTAACCCTAAGATATCAAAGACATCCACACCGCAACAGCCTAAATAGATAGCTGAAATGGCACTCGATACCTTTGTTTAGGTACCTGAATTGCTCCCTATATACTCAAGATCTCATCTCTACTAAAGATCCACGAAGGAGATTATTATCCATAAGCTATAATTGACAGTGTGTAGGAGACTGTGGCTGGATACCATCCTGGGGGGTATTTGTGTCTGCCAACCAAAGATGCTTCCAGAAGGCTTGTGGGGTTCACCAGGGTAAAGCTGCCATTCCTGGGCCCTCATCAGAAGACACTGTAGGAGCAATACTTCATGTCCTCCAGCACATCTTAACAGCAATGGCCAATGCTGATGGTTTGAACTAGCCCGAATGACCTTGCCATAACTAGACTCAGAGACACAAGTAAAGCCCTGCAGAACTATAAGGACAAGGGACAAGGGTCTTCAGTGACATGCTGGTAGCAATCAACTGGGGATAGTAACATCTTCAACCAGCACAGCTGTCTGCAGATTGAACATCTGTCCACAGGCTAAGTATTCAGCTATATAATAAATGGAACAAAATAGTTACACTTTGGACAACTTAAAAATGTGATTCTTACTAGTAGATATTCTCTTAAGACTTACAAATCGCTAAGTATATCTGGCATTACAAATATGGCAAGCTTCATTTGCCTACTTTGTGTCAATGATTCTTTGTCAACTCAAAAAGAAACAAAGGAGATGCAGAAATTCTACAAAGTCACTTGTACAGGATGTTACTTGCTAGGGATTAACACCATTTACTTTCAAAGCAATAGTGGTAATAACAGGCACCCACACACATATACATATGGAGATATACGTATATCTTCAAATAAGTCCTCTTAAGACTGAGCAGCCTATGTTGGGTTACAAATACGCAATGAACGGAAAGTGAATTGAATGGATTGTTCACGTCTTAAGACATTTTATTGACACCATCCTAAAGCCAGTGGGAACCTTAATTGTGCCAAGCGTTTGTGACATTAGGGTAGTGAAGTAATTCTCAAATAGTGTCATGTGCCAAGAAAAATTATCTAGAAAATCAGCAGCATAGTTCGGTGAATTCCACTATGGCATGACTACATTTATGATGCAAAAACATTCTGCTCTTGCCACACTGTGTGACCCTATTACTGTGTGACCACTATTTGAGATTAATACCATCACACAGACCCTGAATAGTATTTACAGATAAGGCCTTTTGGCAGATGTTCATTAGAACTGGTGATGAAGAAACAAAATGGTTGAATATACCATTATCAATCTCTGATTCATCAAGTATTCTTATTCTTTGCTACACATGCAAATCCCAGTGAAGGATGAAAAGTGTGTGCCAACAAAATATTCAATATACAATAAGCACATAGAAATGCAGTAATAAGTGCATTTGTATAAAAATCAGTGGTTTAGTCAAATAACAGTAATAGCTTCTTTGCTGAATATTTTAAGGCCGTCTTTGATCTGACATATATATACATACAGACACATACATATATCTGCTTGAGTGAAATTCCTCTTTGTGCTACTGAAACTAAATTAATTGAATTACATTTGGATGCCTTTGTCCCATTATGATTACTTATGAAATATTTTAAGGATTTCATAATAAATAATGTGTAATTTTTAAGCTATTACTCATTAGTAATAACAGCACTTGTCAATAAGATTTCTGTCTTCAGAACAATCGGTACACATCCACCCTCACAACATCATTGTGAAATGGTTGTTTATGGCAAACTTGAACAAAACTCCCTCCTTGAAGACAGAGATGCATGGGTTTGTGCTGCTGTGTAGAAACAGCCACTTCACACAGTGAAGGTGCATCCTTCTTTCACCACCGGGACCAGTCCCATGAGGTAAAAGTGCCTCTTCATAGAATCATCATAGAATCCTAAAATGGTTTGGGTTGGAAGGGACCTTAAAGATCATCGAGTTCCAACCCCCCTGCCATGGGCAGGGACACCTCCCACTAGACCAGGTTGCTCAAAGCCTCATCCAGCCTGGCCTTGAACACCTCCAGGGATGGGGCATCCACAGCTTCCCTGGGCAACCTGTTCATTTGTCTCCTGTGGTGGCAACAGGACCACAGCTAGAGAGCTGTCCTTCAAACTCTTACACACCAAATTCGGAGTGGCTAAAACATTCTCAGCCTTCCTGATGAAATTATGCCTCTACTAGAAGGCTACAAAAGGTGTCAGATGTGCTCACTACATTAATATAACCTATTGCCAATGTATTATTATATTAAACATGGTGGTTAATCTTCCTAACACTTTGGTGAGATAGGGATAAGCTATTCTTGTATTTAAGGTGGAAACTGAAGATCAAGACAGATAGTGACCTACCTTCAAATTATTCGGAAAAACAGTGGTGAAGCGAAAGATTACACCAGGTTATCCTCTGTCCTCGTCCATTTTCATGTACATAAAGCTATACCAGAACAGAAGTCAGTATGGGAACAGACCTGAAATTTTAGAGCTCTGGGGGATTTCTCCTTCCTAACCCTCTGAGCATCCATCCAAGGTTCAGGCAGCTACTCCATACAGCTTTTGTTAAACCATGCAGCAGGTGCCTTCTGCAATAAAATTTCAGCTTTAGTAGTTGGAGTCTGCATCTTTAGCTAACCTCCAATGTCAGCCTTGCAAGAGGGTCAGAATTAGCCTGTACAGTAGACCACAAGGGGAAGTGAGAGTGCTTACACTGGACAGTAAAGCAGGACAGGGAGATCTATGTTTGCCAAAACAGTGCTTTAGGACAAGTTACTTTGTTCTTTGCCCCTGCATATCCCCATGTGAAAAGCAAGGAGAATAATTTATTTCTCCACAGAATACTGTGGGGTGAGGAATAAAGTCCATTGTATAGTTCATGAGACATAGACCAATGGACTTAAAACATAGGTGGATTTGATAATAGTACTCATAGTGAAAAAGTCACATGGGCTGGGGTCAGGGAAGCCAGTTCCTGGCAGGATCAAACTGGGACCTTTTTCCAAGGGATATATAGTTTTCCTAAAGAAAGGCAGCGGATACTGCTAGCTTTCCTGTCAATTAGTATCTGCTACATACTTCCTACACCTTGAGGAGCCCCTGCAGGGAACTGCTTCAAAAAAGTAAAGAGTTAGAAATACAGAAGATGAATTCTTATAATTCATCTCAGAAGTGGCTGAACTAGTTTTCTCACCAATGCTAGGCTTTTTGTTTGAGCTCTGGAGTGTTAGCTACTTACTTATACCCCTCACAGGCATACATCATCAAGAGCAAACCTTCTGAGGCACACCAGGATAATGATTGGCAATTTCCTATGATAAACACCATATGATTTATTTTTATGAGCTATGGCATGAGTGTATATTAAAACGCAAGGGCTGTGGCTCCCTTTTGCTCTAGTATTATATAATATATGCTTCCAGTCACAGTACAGATAAATGATCAGACAACTGGACTATTTTCCTTCCCATCTAACCCCTACCTTACCCATGCAGCATAACTGTCTCCAACCCTGAGACTTCCTACTGCTCATTTTTTTCCCATTTTAAAAACAGAACAGATCATCTCCTTTAGCTTGTGAGCAGACAGGAAAAAAAAAAAAAAAAAAAAGAAGGAAAACTTCCCCCCCACACACAAAAAACCCAAACCCACAAAAAAAAAACCCCACAAGTCCTTCTGTAAATGTAGGGGACAGCATAAGGAGGAACACAGAAGTTAGCTGAATCTACAAGTGAGTTACATTATTGTCCAGTGCTTTAGGAATTGTACTTCAAAGATAGCAGACTGGCTGGAATTAATAGATATCTATTAATAGATAGAGATCAAAAAGTTCAGCTGATCCTTCAAGTTTCTTTTAAGAAACACACAAATATGGTGGCTCATCATGCTGTATTTTTGCCCTATTTTGGATTTAGCTGCTGAGGGAAACTAGCAAATTAAGCATTTTTACTACCAGAAAACAGTATTTGTTTCATGACAAATGTTAACCGCTGACCAAGTTAGTTTCCTTCTTTTGCATATGAATATTATTGATTAACCATAGAAGGTTGATTAACCAACAGAAGAATCTTTGAGTACCAGCCCAAATTATCTGAAAGTCTTTCTTAGTTTCCCAAGCATGAATTCCACAGCATTTACTATAAACAAAAATATTTACAAGCTGGGTGGTAGGAGACACCTGGGTGGAGTGAAATTGATATTGGGAATAGAAGTCTGACTCAGCCATAGTTAGAGTGAAAAGCTTACCCAGAAAATTCAAATGATAAGCCATTAATAGAAACTATGCTCTTGAGATTCATTCCACGAGTATGACAGTACAGCAAGGAAATACCATCAGCAATGCCAACTGGCAGCAAAACAGAAAAACAAATATCAGCAGGGTATTAGAAACTGATCTGGGAGGAAAAAAATGCTATTTACAGGTAAGATACATTAAGTGAGATTTGTCCTGTGACTGCAGCTCTTTTATGAAGCGAAAAGTCATGAAAAAGAGCATCTGAAAGCTCCAGATGCAACTGAAGGAGGATTTCCTCCAGCAGCCACTAGGAAGGCTTTTGGCTTTTGCTCTAAATGTTACTAGTGTCCCCAGGCATCCATAGGCCCCCACTGGAGGTGGGGGCTGCAGCGCCAAACCACATGTGTTTCAGGCACATTGAGCAACACTGTCACCAGCAGAGCATACAAGGCAGGCCTCTGGGCTACATAAATTCTGCAAAAATCTGAAGACTGCCTCGATGCTTGCAGCAGCCTGGGCTAGAGAGGGAGCAAAAGTGGGCTAAAGCTGCCTGTACTTCTCTCTCCTGTGGGGGTAGGAATCCTGTGTGCTTTGGAATATGACCCAGGCTGCCACCTCTTTTCTCATTGACACAGATATCAAAGTAGAGTTGCCTTTAAAAACAGGTATATTTTAAGAAAAGAAGTGAGAATAACAAAGCCAGAAGTTGCACCAAAAGAGACGCACATGCCTACATGCTCTGGTATCCCACAGGAACATCATAACGCCCATCGTACATCTCCTTGCATACCTATAAGGAACCAAGCCACAAGGAACTGCTCACTTTGGGCCAGGCCCCAGTACACTGCTTCTCCCACCTGCAGGGTGCTTTGGCCATAATTGAGATAGCATAGCCTCATAGGCTTCTGAGGCTTTGGCCACAGAAAGAAAAGGAACTATTTATCTACTACCTTAAAATCTCATCTTTTAAGACTTAGTTCATGCCAAGTCACTTCCCATGACCGTGAAACAAAGCCTAAAAGGAACAAGGAGAAGGAAAAATGGAAGGATATTCTTATTCTAATGAAAAAAAATAGTAGGCACATAAGCCTATAGGGGCACATGAGAAGACGTCATAAGCATTTCTTTGCTCTGACTAACTGTTTTAACAGTGAGTGCATCAGAGAAGAGGCTGTCAGTGGCTAAAAAGGAAAAATCCCCAAAGTGGCCACAGCATTCAAGAAAGTGTTCAGGCCTGAGTCAGCTGTTAATTAGGTAGCTTCAAATGGGAGAAACCGTCTATAGGAAGTCCTGACTCTGAAAAAAATATCCCATGTACTCCATCTGGCATTATGAGATAGAAGAGAGAGAAAGACATGAGGCAAAAGCTTTAACGTGTCCAGGAAAAGTCTTTAACTCCTTATCACCTTCTCATTAACATCTGTCTTCTCCATCTGCTTGCAGCTCATCTAGATACACTAGATTGGCTGGTGGGATTACTCACTCATTGAAGTGAATAAACTCTTTCCATCAAAAAAAGCAGAAGGTGACAAATAAAATATTTACCTTAGTGGCCATGATAATCATTCCTCCAGTGTTGCTGGGACAGGACAGAGAATCAGATGCCATGATGGGCAGTTTTGTGATGTTAATATCATTTGAAACAAAAGTAAGTAGGGACAACAATTCTGCAATTCTGCTTTCAAATTTAATGCTGCTGGTGTGATCTTGTCATTCCAAATTACTGGGTTAGGCAAATTAAACTCCCCTGAAATACAGCTGCTGTGATGGGTTCTTGCATACTGTTGGCTTGCATACTGTTGGCTTGTATCTAATTTATTTTATTCCCATTCAATTTGTAGAACAGACTCTTGCAAGTATTTCCCAATAACTTTTAAATTTCTACAATTGCTGAGATAGTGTCTCAGACAAAGACCTATAGGGCTGAAATAAAAATAGTGAAGGGTTCAAGATGACATCATGTTTTATGAACACACGATGTGACCACAAATAACCTACAATAACCTTTAAAATTAGTTTTTTCCTGACTTCATAAAACAATATTTTATTTGGCAGGCCCTTATTGGCAAGCACTTTGAACAGTTCTATTTGTTTTCTGTAACCAGGAAGACACAACCAGTGTTTTCACATAGGTTTCCTCAGTACTGTGGTTTTGCCATTTTCTGCCTCTTTATTACTGCCTGCTGCTGTTGAATATTTTTCTTTGGGATGTTTATTAAGAACAAGGATATGAATTTTAAAAAAACAAACTTTCCTTATAACAGCACTGGTGAGTTTCTCCCACTGTAATATTACTGTATCAAAAACACTGAAATAGATCATGGTATCTAGAATTTGCTTTAGGTCTAAAGTTATGTAATAACATACAGCTGGCTACATGTATATTATGAGAAACTGAAGGAAATCAGCCCATATGTCCTTTGATGCATTAACCAAGACCAAGATTTAGAAATCCACCATAACTTGTAGCACCATATGAAATGGAGGAAGGGGCTTAGCCAGTTACTGAACTAAATAACTAAACAAAATCTAAGTGTACCAGTCAAAGTAAATTAGAAATTAATATCACAGTATGCAAGAAATGCTCCCAGTTTCTTAGGGGATTTTACCTGGGATTAGTTGTTATTTCATTTCACCATCACCAGTTGTCCTGGTTGTGAGAGCTGTTTTTCACAGTGCTGCATGCAACTGAACGGGACTGCTCTCTGTATGTGATCCTGCTCAGGCTTTTGTTGTTTTGAGTTGTGCTGTCGTGGAAAAATGGACCGTTTTTCTACCACATCTGTAGGAGTAGTTATGCTGCTCTCAGTGCCTTAAATATGTAATTTTGGGGTGTGGGGTTTGGGTTT